>NW_024465090.1:0-190879 GCF_017591425.1 Ochotona curzoniae | reverse complement strand
AGTGGCCACAATAGCTGGAGCTGAGCCAATCTGCAGCCAGGAGCCAGGAGTTTCTTCCGGGTCTCCCATGTGGGTGCAGAGTCCCAAGGCTTTGGGCAGTCCTTGACTTCTTGATTTACTTCCCAGTTCTGTATATGTTGAATGGCTATCACAATCCTATTTATTAACTTCAATTGTCTAGTTTATTTCAGTTGGCCTGTTGTGGCTATGCTGTGCCAGGATAACCCTACAAGGATGAGCCCAGCACGGCCTCTGTAATCAAGTACCACCCGCTCTAGTAGGTGGAAAGCAAATGGCAAAGTTAAAATTTTGGTGAGATTTCAGAAGTATGGTCATGGTACCTGCAACATTTTATTTCTCTCTAACAGCAGAGCACCACACAATAAGATTGCCTTTATGAAGTGAGGTTCATAAAGCTCTCTTCCACAAAATGGAACATTGGGACTAGATGTTCACAAGTGATGAAATCATGGAATATCACCTAAATACAGAGGAGATGGGATTTTGTGTGGGAGTAGAGGCAGCATAGTTGTTCAATGTTGCTTATAAGGTACTATTTGATTTTATTGCCTTGTCTTTAAATGTGGTTTCTTTGAGGGCCTCAACCAAGGGAAAATGATGTGGTACAAGAAATACAATCATGTTTTAGACTTAAGCCTAAAAAAGCAGAAAAAATTGGGCACAGAACAATGACCCAGTAGCTAAATCCTTGCCTTTCATGTGGAAGAATCACATTTCGGTGCTTAATGTCCCAGACGCTCCACTTCCTATCCAAAATCCTTGGGACCCTGCAACCTTGTGGGTGACTGGAAAAAGGTTCAGATTGGTCTGGTTCTGGAAATTGTGGCCACATGGGGAGTGAAATAACAGTTGGAAAATGTTTCTCTATCTTTATTCCCTTCTCTTCATACATCTAGTCTGTCTTTCCAATAAAAATAAATACACCTTAAAAATATATATGAACATATCCTTTTTGTTGCTTTCATTTTAATTTTAAAATTTATTTATTTTTTTTAAAGATTTATTTTTATTATTTTTTATTGGAAAGGCGGATATACAGAGAGGAGAGACAGAGAGGAAGATCTTCCGTCCGATGATTCACTCCCCAAGTGAGCGCAATGGCCAATACTATGCCGGTCCGAAGCCAGGAGCCTCTTCTGGGTCTCCCATGCGGGTGCAGGTTCCCAAGGCCTTGGGCCGTCCTCGACTGCTTTCCTGGACCACAGGCAGGGAGCTGGAAGGGAAGCGGGGCTGCCGGGATTAGAACCGGCGCCCATATGGGATCCCGGGCGTGCAAGGCGAGGACCTTTAACCACTTGCGCCACCGCGCTGGGCCCTAAAATTTATTTTTGTTGAGCCTGGTGGCGTGGCCTAGTGGCTAAGGTCCTCACCTTGAATGCAGCGGGATCCCATATGGATGCTGGTTCTAATCTTGGCAGCTCCACTTCCCATCCAGCTCCCTGTTTGTGGCCTGGGAAAGCAGTTGAGGATAGCCTAATGCCTTGGGACCCTGCACCTGTGTGGGAGACCCGGAGGAAGTTCCTGGCTCCTGGCTCCTGGCTCCAGATATGCACAGCACTGGCCATTGAGCTCACATGGGGAGTGATTCGTCAGATGGAAGATCTTTCTCTCTGTCTCTGCTCCTCTCTGTATATCTGACTTTATAATAAAAATAAAATAAAATCATTCATTTTTGTTTAGAAAGCAGAGAAAGTCACAGTGAGGAATGTGAGAGTAACAAATGGAAAAAAATCTTCTCCCGTCTCCTAGTTCATCCTACTGGCACAGACCCAAGTGCTAAAAAACCAGCTGTTGTTTGCCAGGGTACACAGTCACAGGAAAGTGAAAGAGGAAGCATGGCCTGGACTCAAAGCCCACACTCAGTATGTGATGTTAGCATCCAAGCTCTGTCCTGACCTCTGTGTCAAACTTGTGCTCTGACAGTTTGTCTTTTTCAACACTACTGTTTTAAGAACCCCATGCTTCTGCACCAAAGTTCATAGTTAGGCTTTTCATCAATGTCTTAGCTAAGCTCCTCATCATCCACATCCAAAATGAGATTTTTACTAAATCCTTCTCACTAATCGTACCTCTAAAGGAAAAGAATCCTGTTACATCCTAGTATGTGTTCTTTTTATATACTGTTTCATCTGTCTGTGGTGGCACACAGCTGGCTGGTGTCACCCAAGGCAGTGAGCAGATATGACATTTTAAAAGAGGGCAGGAGGGCCCAGTGCCCTGGCGTAGTGCTAAGTTTCAAGTGTGGCTAAGCACAACCATCTACTTCTGAACCTAAATGGTCTTAGATGTAAGTTGATTGATTTGTAATATGGGCCAGGTGAGTTGATTGGAAAGTACACATCTTCAAGATCTGTCCTTGAAACTTCCCATGGGAAAAGGAGCAGTGGCATGTGGAAGGTGTCTCACCAGGCTGCTGCTGCTGGATGAGGGAGTAGCAAGTCCCCAAATCAGGAGATGTTAGCAGTTCTTTCTTATGCACGGGTCTTAGGTTTTTAGCTGTGTTGCAGAGAATTGTCGTTATGCATACTACACTAATCTCTGGAATTGTGTGAGAGTATTTATCCGAAGATCACGGTCTCCTCCTGACGATTTCAGAATTATGTGTTGCAGAGAGGCATAATTATGCCTGTAAGCAACTTCTCTATCTGTAGTGAATGTTGGGATTGAAATTTGCATGGTGACTTGATAGAGAGTAATGAAGCCCACAATGCTTTCTGCCAAGTGTTTAAAAGATGACAATTCCTCTTAGAACAGATTTTAAGTGATGTATGTGGATGTATATGTGTCTGTCTGTCTGCTAAGGGCAATGACGTTTATTTTCTTTGTGTGTTGACTGAAAATCACTGACTATTGGTCTGAGTTCCTCAGTAGAATTAATGATTTACCCCAAGCTCAGTAAGACCCATATGAACTCCTGTTTATTAACCTTGCAGCAGGAATCTTATTACTGCTTCTTATTTAAAACTCAAGAAAATTATTATTTTCTAGAAAGAAAATTTTACTCAGTTAATGGTGAGTTTCAAATATGACGTTATTTCTCAAATATATCCTCCGAACTTCTATACAAAGATGAAAATATGAAGAAAAACTACACAAATTTAAATAGATTACCTCCAATCAAACAACAAAAATAAAAGAACTTGGGTTTAATAAAAAACACAAATCTTTGGGATACCATGTTTTGTTGACAGTTAACATATCCAGCAAAATTACATATTTTAAGTTGAATATCTATTCCATAATCAATGAAAATATGAGTGAACACTATAAAACTGCAATGTATACATTATTACATGTGTTAATATTTATACCTTTTGAGGCTTGGCATGCTAGCCCAGTGGCTAAAGTTCACTCCTTGCATGAGCCAGTATTCCATATAGGTGCTAGTTCATGTCCCAGATGCTCCACTTCCCATCCAGCTCCCTACTTGTGGCCTGGGAAAGTAGTCGTGGATAGCCCAAGGATTTGGTAACCTGCATTCATGTGGGAGACCCAGAAGAAGTTCCTGGCTCCTGGGCTCAGGTTGGCTTAGCTTTGGCAGTTGCAACAAAAGCCAACATTACATTCCTTTGATATAAAGCAAACTTCCACAAAATGCAAGGTAAATATATATATATGTAAATATCATATATGTATATATGTAAATATCATATATATATGTATGCATATATCCTCATAGATCAAATGTATAATGGAGAATTCCATACTGGGAAATGAATACATGTTCCAGTGTGCATCTCTAGCCTAGAATAAAGGAGGACTCTCAGGGAAACTGTTAAACATATCTTGACAAGAGGATACCAAATTTTTTGAAATCATATTTTATACCGACAATACCATGATACATTTAACAGCAAAGTATGGATCTGTGTGAAGGACGAGGCATTGTAATAATATGGGGGAAAGCAGTGCTTAGGTGTGGCATTGGGGAATGAAAGGGAGAGTTTCTGTGCCTATGGAAAACTACCATGAAAAATGAAGAAATATTTTAAAGTATCTCATAAATCAATATTTAGTTATAAAACACAATGAATAGAAAAAAAGTATTTCCTTAATATGATGCAGATTGTCTAAATAATCCCACAATATTCAACATAAGTCAATGCAGATATTGAAAATGTGTCCCTTGGGGTGAGCCAAGAATGAGATTGCATTGTCTCCTGTCCAGTCTCCAGCTTTACAGTGGAAATGTGGTCATGGAAATAATCAGGAAACAGAAAACCCAAGGCCTTAGGATCTACTCTCAGGCAACAATATATTATATACTATGTGTTATATACTTTATATCATTCATCATATACCATGTAGCACTTATATCACATGCGACATCATGAATGCAACATCATGTGTGATATGATATACAACATGTATTATATATAGTAGACTGATATACCACTTGCTCATTATTTATACTTACATAATGTGTACATACTATATGTCAATAATTATATAGTGATAATTACATAAAATATAGATATGAAAATAATGACAAATGCATTTTATACACATTTATATAAATATATATGTACATTACACATATTTAACACACTATCTGTATGATATTATATATTTTGAAATATATATTATGTATGCAATATATTCCTATTTCTCACACCATTCCATGCAATGAAAACCAATATAATCCAAAGCCAAAGATAACACGGGAATTTCCCAGATCCACGAGTCATAAATAAAACCTACAGAATGCTCAAACATCACCAGAAAGCAAGCACAAGATGCTATTCAACAACTAAGGGGAGACAAGGAAGTAAATATCTAAGAGCAAGAAGAAATACAAGAGGATGAGTGTATGTGATATCTGTAAATATTCTTTAAAACAATCAGCACTTAGAGGATTGCAGCTTAGCTGCCACAGATTCAGTCAGGCTCCAGATCACAGTTGGATACCAGGTACGCTGATGGCTGGGATCAACAGGATGGTGGCAGCACACCAGGTTGGGAGTGCTGGGATCAAACAGGAGGAGTTCGATGCTCTGAACCTGAGCTCCTGACTCATCCCTCACTTTTGCTTAACTTTTCCAACCTAGTTTGGCTGTCATGGTGACAGAAGCATTCTGATTGGCTGCATCTTTTGACATCATAGGGCCCTGTAGCCCCAGAAACTGTCCAATTGGCAGCTTCGTGGTCATAATGCCCCAGAACCCTGCAGCCTTCGCATTCCAGAAGAAGCCATGGTGACAGCCAAGGTCCTCTGACTGGTGGAGAAAGGTGGTGAGTGGCTCAGGCTCTGCTCTCTGGGGAATCCTTATGCGTACGCAACTATCATGAAAAAAACATATAAAAGTACAATTAACTAAATAAACACCAAAAAGGAAAAGGTAAGAGAACACACCATCAATGTTAGAAAAAGGTAAAATGCGACTTCAGTGATGATCAGTTGTCCGTGATTCATTTAAATACATTAGAGAGCTTATCTGTTTCTTACAAAATGTAGTGTGTATTTTCAGATGCATTAGAAACATCAGCATCATTAGAAAATCAATTCTATTCCTGGGATCTCTTCTGTTGGTTTGTTTCATTTTCAACAGAATTTATAATTACTGATGACCTTGAAAATATTTTTGCTTTTATTAAGCTTGTTTCATTTTCAGCACAAGGTTGAACAAGTAAAAGGAGATGTTAAAATACAACGGATAGGAACATAACTATTTAACTCTATACTATGTTTGAAATAAACACTCAATTTCAGCTTCACTGGTTTGAGACAACAGACTGAGTCAAAATAGAAAAGGATGACTATATTATTTCCGGTTTTAGATAATGCCAATCAGTCAGACTGTACTTTATCAAAGGCCGCACAATTATTTTTGAACTCATTGGTCTTGATTTTGGAACTAACCTTATTTTTGGTGATATACAGTTATCTAAACACAAAATAGTTAAGCAACTATTCATATTCATGTGTTTTTTCCCATTTTCAAATGCAAAATGTTGGTGTTTTACTTAATAAAAAGAATTCTATTCATTTTTTCCTCCATATGTCTTGTCTTTGGAAAGGCTACACAACAATTCAATAAATGTTAAGAACCAAGGTTGTGCTGGTGCTTTGGTGTAGCAGGTTAAGCCACTATTACAAGAACTGCATCCCAAATCAGAGGACCAGTCTGAGTCCCAGCTGCTCTGCCTCATATCCACTCAGTGCTGATGCATTTGGGAAACCACCAGAAGATGACCCAAGGACTAGGACCACCGCCACCTATGTTGGGTAGTGGAATTCCTGACTCTTGGCTTCAGCCTGGCCCGGCCCTGTCTGTTACAGCAACTTGGGGAGAAAACCAGTGGATGTCATATATCTCCATATTTTTCTATCACTCTGCCTTTTTAATAGTTAAATATCGGTTTTAGAAGGGAAAGAGCTGAGAATGCACATTGGATATTCTGCTGCTATTGGTTACTACACTGTGCAAATTCTTTCAGCAGGGACCACCAATGTGCTGCTCATGAGCTGTTGTTTTGTGAAATCATTTGGTCAGAACCCACCATAGTAACTGCAGGCAGGATTCAAAATCCAACAAATCACTACCATGCTAATTTGAACTTGATAATCTTACATGCAAATGTCCAAACACCCTCAAAAGGTCAATCTTTGCAAATGTTTCTTACTAGACTAATCATTCTTATTCCTCCAGCTTATTCCTCTATCTCATGAAGTATTTTTGTTTTGTTTTGTTGTTTCAAGATTTATCAGTTTTTATTGGAAAGTCAAATATAGAGAGAGGAGGAGAGACAGACAGGAAGATTCGCTTCTCAAGCTGCCACAATGGTTGGAGCTGAGCCAGGATGCAGAAGCCTCTTCCAGGTCTCCCATGTGGCTGCAGGGTCCCAAGGCTTTGGGTCATCCTCAACTGCTTTCCCAGGCCACAAGCAGGGAGCTGGATGGGAACGGGGGTGGTGGCTCTGGGACATGAACCGGCATGCAAATTGGATCCTGGCGCTTGTAAGGCAAGGATTTCAGCCACTAGGCCCCTGCGCCAGACCAGGTTTATTTGTTTTAAGACTTATTTATTTTTATTGGAAAGGCAGATTTACAGAAAGAAGGAGACACAGTGTGAAACATCTTCCAATTGCTGCTTCACTCCCTAAGTGGCCACGGTGCCTGAGCTAAGCCAATCTGAAGCCACAATCCAGGATCTTCTTCCTGGTCTTCCACTTAGATGCAGGGTCCCAAGGCTTTGGCCCATCCTCTAATCCTTTCCCAGTTCACCCGCAGAGAGCTGGATAGGAAGAGAAGATGGGACATGAGAGATCACCCATATGGGATCCTGGTATGTGTTATGTTAGCATTTAATCACTAAGACATGTTTGTTGTTCTTTAATATTAATTCATGTACTTGAAAATCTCAGTGACCGAGACAAATAAGGAGAGAGACCGAGAAAGATACAAAGAGTTATCTTCCATTTGCTGGTTCCTTCTCCCAAATGCCCATAATTGTCCAAGGTGGGCTGGGACTTAGCCAGGAGTCAGGAACTCCATCCAGTTCCCTCATGTGGGTTGCACGAACACAGCACCTGGCCCATCGTCTGCTTCCCTTCAGGTGCACCAACACAAAACAGGATCAGCAGCACGTAAACTGAACAAAAAGATGTGGGCATATCAACCGGTGGATTAGTTGGCTGTTCCAAAGTGTCCAGAATTACATTTTTATTATAATTATATAATTATATGTTATAATTATATTTTTATTATAATTTTATATTTTTTCATTTTTACATTTTACATCAGTATACACTTATTAAACTCCCTTTTTATTCTTTTTGTTGACAAGAGGGAAAAAGAATGAAGACTGAATGAAGATATAAGTGAAATTTTAGTAGTGTGTTCACAGAATTTTCCTTCCTAAAATATTTTTGACCCGTCCATGTCTTAGTGCATGCAAGTTGCCTAACATTTAGACTATCTCCTTCTGCTCAGTTCCTGGCCCAGGGTCCTGCATCAGGCTGTCCCTTAATGCAGGCCCTGGGAGGCTCTAGTTATTGGGTCCCTCTCACCCATGTGGAAGACGAGGATGAAGTCCCCAGCTGCTGGCTTTGACTCAGTCTAGTTCCCATGGTTGCAATCATTTGGTGATTTAAATAGAAAATGAAGCTCTCTTACTCTGTTTCTCACGTAAAGTTAACAAATCTTAAAAATGCATGTTTTTCATGTTCAAAAGGAGCAAGCTCCAAAACACTTGTTTGAACAAATTTTCAAATTTTCCTGTATTCAGAATATACTTTTTCAAAAGTTTTTGTCAACTATTTCTATGAATCATAAAAAAAACATACAAACAAAAAGGGATGTCAAATTTGCCATTATAAACTAATCTGTTTCGGTCTAACTTACTACTGAGAACTCAAGCCAGTATAAAAACAAAAGAGGGCAGAGGCATTTCTTTTAAGTCAAAGACCACTGAAGATAGCAAATGCAGGGGAGTCTAGCAGAATCCATTCCAGTCCCTGATATCAGTGTCTCTCCTTTTATCTGAAGTCAAGTTTAACTTTCATTTCCTTTTTCGTTCTATGGCATCTGAAGCACAGTGGTACAAATTCTTCATTGGAGGCCCAGCACAATCGCATACAGGCTAATCCTCTGCCAATGTACCAGCCCCAGCATCCCATATGGGTGCCACTTTGTGTCAGAGCTGCTCCATATATGATCCAGTTTCCTGTTTATGACTTGGGAAACCAGCAGAGGATGGCCCCCGTTCCTCTGTCCCTGCACACGTATGACAGGCCTGGAAGGAGCTCCTGGCTCCCAGCTTTGGGCCTGCCAAGCTCTGGAGGTTGCAGCCATTTGGGGGCTGAACCGCCAGATGGAAAATCTCTCTCATAATTTCTCTTCTATAATTTTGACTTTCCAAATTAAATTTTAAAATATTTTTTAAAAGACAAAGCAAAACACCTTACTTTTAAGAATAATATACTAATATTTAGGGAACTTTTTGAATTTCAGGAATTATTGGGCAAGCTCCAATTATTTATTATTTATTTTATAAAATGTGTTTAATATTTGAAAATAAAATGTTCAAGAGTATAAGGTGGTCTACTTTTCAGATTATGACTATTTCCACAAAGTTGCAATACAGAAACCAACATATCTTTTGCTTTCTTCATCCACCAAGATAAAACACTCATCCAGAAAAGTTCAAGAAATACTTATCAGCTCTTTGGAATTAACTTCCTGCCACTGCCAAAGAAATCACATTAAAATGCAAATATGATTATCACTTCTAACGCTTACACTCAATTTGTGTCTTCTTCTCAATTAGAGGTTTTCTTATTCATATGGCACCACAGTAACAGGTATTCCATCAGTTCAACCCGGAAGAAACTCAAAACACACTCCATTTCCCTAAGAATGATCTTTTCTGCCAATTGGTTCACGTTATGATATTAATGTTATTTGTTTCCTGATGCAGATTACAAGGTGCAGGTAATCTCACCTTACAGGTAATATTTTAATTGTTCTTGCAGAAACAATTTCTCTGGAAACTTAAAAAAACAAAAGGAGAGCAAAGCAAAAGTGTGACAAATTTTTATATTCAGGACCTTGTACTTTTACTTGCTTTTCACAAATTATAAGAAAAAAATGCTTGATGTCTTTAAAATTCTATAGGTAATAATTTTATTCAAAACCAAGTCAATGTGTTTATGAAAAACTTAAATTTTCCATTTGACAAGTCTTTTAAAAATAAACACTTTACAAACAGATCTTAATTATTTCCTAAATTCATTCACATATGTAAAAACTAATAAATTAGATGGCCATATTTTTACTTAAATTAATATTTTGTCCCCCAAAACTATCATTTTCAAAAATTTTCCACTAGTCTACAATGTAAACAATTTTTAAGAAGTTCCATGATTTGCTTGTGAAAGCATTACTTTAAAGAGAATGCTATATTTTTAACACTCAAAACCTGTTCATACTTCTTTGTTTAAAACTTAATTCCCTTGGGCCAGGCAGCGTGGCCTAGCGTCTGAAAGTCCTCGCCTTGAACACACCGGGATTCCATATGGGTGCCGGTTCTAATCCCAGCAACTCCACTTTCATCCAGCTCCCTGCTTGTGGCCTGGGAAAGCAGTTGAGGACAGCCCAAAGTCTTGGGACCTTGCACCCGTGTGGGATACCCAGAGGAAGTTCCTGGATCCTGGCTTCGGATTGGCATAGCATCAGCAGTTGCGCTCAGTTAGGGGGTGAATCATTGGATGGAAGATCTTCCTCTCTGTCATTCCTCTCTGTATATCTGACTTTCCAATAAATAAATAAATCCTTTAAAAAAAACCAACTTAATTCCCTTATCTGTTTTCTAGTGGCTCAACACCAACATGCTGTGGCTTTAGGGTTAGTAACATGAGAAGGGTCAGTTTTCCAAGTATCCAAGCTTTAGGGTAAGGATGAGCAGGTCCCTGAGCTCAGCATAGGCATAACATTCAGAATTGGCATACTACCTTGCAAAGAAGTTTGAAAGAAAAGTTGTTTTGATTAAATCCTGGTTACTTTTATTTTACCTTGTGGTGATAGTTGAATGTATGCTGGACCAGAAAGTTCTGGCTCGAATTCTAACTCTGTGTCCATGAACAAGGCAGTTTCCATCTTCAGCCTTAGAGAATCTTCTTGTCCTGGCCTTTGTTGCTGTAGCAGAATAATACACACAGAGTCACTTTTAATGGACAGAAATGCATTGGTTGATAGACTTAGAAGCTATGAAATTCAAGATCTGTGGGTTGGCATTGGCTGAGGGCATCCTTGCTGTATTATCCTACGGTAGAAGGTACAGGGTGGTGAGGGGTCAAGAGCAACAGTGAGAGGGAACTAGGAGCAACTGCCATCACCAGAAAGGATATCTCATTAACTTACTTACTGTTATCCTGTGGCTTTATGTGTAAAGACTAGTATTGAATGATTATGTGGTATTAAAGGTGGTTGCCATGGACACATTAACTTATTTTCCCTGACATTTTAAAAAATCTATAAAAATTATCAATAAAATGAATAATAACTAAAAACAGAGCAAAATGAAAAGTTTTTCATGAATAAATCTCCTGCAAGGAAAATGTATCATTAAAATGAATAATAAATACAAACAGCAAAATGAAGGATTTTTCACGAAATTTCTTTCCTGGAATACAAATGAGGGATACCATTCACATGATTGTTATTTAAAAATCAGAATTAAATTATGCTTATTGTTAAAAGGGAGTAAGTCATTCATTCATATATGATCCTACTCTCAGTTATTACCAACTGACTGAACACACAAGTCATGTTGACCTTTAAAGTTTCAGGGGACACATGTTACCATGGCGATGCTTCACTTTATCTGTGTCATTCAGTTACCACTTGCAATGGGCCTGGGGCCAAGAGCAGGGGTTTTACTTATATTAGCATATTTGTATACTAACTCTAAATAGAATGTCATTCTTTCTTTCACCAACATTAAACCAAGATTTTTTTTGGAACTGAAATGATCACAGTATTGACTCATTCATTTGCACACTTTTGGTCATTGATAACACTGAAGTGCATTTATTTGATGAATAGAAATCAATAGTACTGTTCCTTCTGTTACAAGGAGACTACTATGTAAATAAGACAAAACTGAAATTCCAAAGACAATATTAGCTGCAGTTCCATGAAAACTTCAGGTTCATGGTTGCTGCTGTAAACCATGTGTCATATATGTACACACGAAGCTGCTTAGAGAGAGAACGTGGATGAAGTGATGGCATGGAAGCACTCAGATGCCAGTGATTAGGACCATGCTGTGTTAAAGTGAGTTAAGCCACAGCCTGAGACCCTCACATTTTGTATAGATAACGGTTCATGTCTCAGGCTGTTCTGCTTTCAATCCAGCTACCTGCTAATGCATCTGAGAAAGTAGTGGAAAACCGGCCAAGGTTTTGGGACCCTGTCATCCAATTGAACCATTAAATTCAGTTTCTACCTGGCCTAGACATAATTATTGCTCTCATCTGAGGAGTATATCAGCAGATGGAGGACTTGACACTCTCACTTTCTTGCTGTCTGTGCACCAAGCTGTTTTTCACACATATAAATAGATATTCTGAAAAAGTCCTCAGTTGCCAGGAATTGGGGGCAGGAGGAGGATGAACTGGAACACAGAGTACTTCTAGAACAGTGAAGGTCTCATGTATGATGTCAGAATCTAACAGTACAATGGTGGGGACAGTTCATTACATATTTGTCCAAATCACTAAAATGCTCATCACCAAGAGTGAATCCATGGTAACTAGGAGTGAGGGTAAAGATGTGGT
Source organism: Ochotona curzoniae (assembly GCF_017591425.1). NCBI lineage: Eukaryota > Metazoa > Chordata > Mammalia > Lagomorpha > Ochotonidae > Ochotona > Ochotona curzoniae. The sequence continues at coordinate 178,579 of NW_024465090.1, read as the reverse complement.
CGTGTCAGCTCATCCACGGTGAGTGTGGGTGGGGACAGGGGGTCTATGGTAAATCCCTGACCTTTGCTCTTCATTTTCTTGCAACTCCAACACTTCACTGAAAAGACAATAACTAAACACTGAAGAAAAATCCAAATGTGTGCATGTTTTCAGCAGGAAGCACACAATCATTTTCTTTATATTGATTTTAGGTTTTTTTTTAAAAGATTTATTTTTATTATTTTTCCATTGGAAAGCCGGATATACAGAGAGGAGAGACAGACAGGAAGATCTTCCATCCGATGATTCACTCCCCAAGTGAGCGCAACGGCCGATGCTATGCCAATCCAAAGCCAGGAGACTCTTCCGGGTCTCCCACATGGGTGCAGGGTCCCAAAGCCTTGGGCCATCCTCGACTTCTTTCCCAGGCCACAGGCAGTTAGCTGGAAGGGAAGTGGGGCTGCAGGGATTAGAACCAACTCCCATATGGGATCTTGGGAGTGCAAGGCGAGGACCTTAACCACTTGCGCCACCGCGCTGGGCCCGATTTTAGTTTTTTTTTTAACTGCAGGATTCAGTAGTGAGACTTTATGGGGCACAGTTTCTTCTTTAAGTGCATTTATAAATTGCAAATTGATGAGTTCAGATTTTTAGGCTAATGTCTCAAATAATTGCCATTTCCTTATGAGAAAACAATGCAAAGATTTTCCTCCAGAGATTGGAATTACATTTAGTATAGGGTTGTTAATTACATTCAATATTCTGTGTATTAGAACCCCAACTAATTCTTCGAATTTGGCCTGGACTCTATAGCTTATGGTTTCTTAATTTTTTCTAATTCCTTTTTTTTTAATTCTTCCTCTCTCTCTCTCTCTCTTTCTCTTTCTCATTCACTCTTTCGTTCTCCTTTTTCCTTTGTTTATTTCATTATCTCTTTCTCCCTTTCTCTTTTTTTTATTTCTTTGTCTCTTGTCAGACACCTCTTTAACATACCAGTCAGTAGGGGTTCACCGAGAGATGAAAGGAAAGAGCTGAAATAAGATAGAAATAATCAACTTAGCTTGGTGTCAGTAACAGAAAGACTAGACCTAAGGTGAGTTTGCTTATTCTGAACTAGCTGCAGCGGGGTATCTATCATTGGTATCCATCACCACTTGTTGCCTAGGCAGTCACAGGAGGGATTTTTACTGGCGCAGTATCACAGTGTACTTCTTGCAGTATCAAAAACTGATCCTAGATGTGAGGAAGGTCAAGGAGTTATGAGCAGCAGCAACAGCTATGTAAATGGCATCCCTTGTTTCAGGTTGGGTCACCAAATTTCAACTTCAATGAACAGACTGAAAAACTAGGAATGATATCAGTGGTAGGAATATTAACAGTAAACAATATTTTTGGATCGGAGAATCAAGATGGCAGAATAGGGTAAGGACACATTTAAACAGACCAAGAAACATTAGCCAGTATGAAGAAGAGAGGGCACATTCCAGGAAATAGGAGAGGAAAGAAGAATGAGTGAGGTGTACCTGTAGACTGACAGACAAAGGAAAGCAGGGAAAATAACGGTGTTATGTTGCAGTGACTGATACCCCAGCAGCATCCAGCAAGCAGCAATCTGAACTCCACCAGCAGCTCGGAATTCCATCATCAACAAGGTGGGAAGGAATGTTACCAGGGAGCTCAGGAGGTGAACCCAGACAAAGAACTGTCCATCTTGCTAGTCTGTTTGATTTGACCAGGAGCAGAGACAGAGTGTCGGGTCCCAGATAGGCAGTGGAGTAACAAGATGGATTTCATAGCCCAGTCTGCCACCTAGAGCCAAACTAGGCAACATTTAGTTTAAGGAGGCAAGGACTTTGGAGCAGGACCACTGGTGTACTGAGCTGGAACTGATCTCATTTCTGGCTCAATCAACTGCAACAAGTAGCATCCAACAGGTTCCTCCCAAGACAGATCTGGGTAACCCTCAGACCTGAAGACCAGAAGATCAGGAACAGTAGTAGTGGCACCTTAGGCATCATTTCTTACAGTGTGGCAAAGAATTTAAGACTGCAGGGGACAGCAGTAAGCTGCACATGCTCTGAGCTTGGCAAGAACTCACCTAGCTCATTGCAAAGCACTGGCTCCACAGGAAAATAATATCAACTATGCCACTGTATAGGTCAAAATAGATCTGCGAGGCCCTCAGATCTAACAGCCAACAAGTGCCAGCAAGATCAACACAACCAAAAAACTAGCTATATAGGACACCTGATGTCTCCCTAATCTTGGGACCTAATCCAACCAGAAGAGGGAGAAAGGTTATACAGACAATGGCACAGTCTCAACATGGTATCATAGGAGGAGAAGACTGGTGAGCCAAGGGCTGGGGCTTTGGAGACCATGGTGGAACTCTAACAAAAGAACCCAGACCTGGAACTTGCTGGAGGGAGTGGCACAACTGACTGCAAACAAAGATCAATGTACTAATGGCAATAAATCAAACTGTAGACCTGTAGGGGGCATAGCTTAAAAAAACTGCCCCAAGGAGAAGAATCTGATAACCAGAAGTACAATGACCAAGAGCAAGAGACAGAGGCATAATAAATATTACTGAAGACACCCCTTCAAAGCAGCAAAACTCTTTGCCAACCTTACAGTTCACTGAGGAAGACATCGAGAAAATGGCAGATACAAAATTCAAAACACTTGTTATTAAACTTCTTATCAACAATGAGAAGCATATAAAACAGGCAATCAAGGAATTTAACGAAAGTCACATTAGAAATGAATCAAATGGAAGCTGATGCATTAGAAATGAAAACAGTGGAGCAAATTAAAAGTACAGTGAAAAGTCTCCAAAATAGAATGAAGCAAGCAGAAGAAAGAATCTTGGAATTAGAAGATATTTCCTGTCACCAGGGGGAAGCAAACAAAAAGCTGGAAGTAGAGCTGGATCAGGCCAAAAAAAAAAAAAAAATTCAAAAATTGAAAGACAGTGTTAAAAGGCCAAACATAAGAGTTATGGGGGACCCAGAAGGGGCAGAAAGAGAAGCTGGGTTTACAAATGTATTCAATGAAATAATAAGGGACATTTTTCTTAATCTAGAGAAAGAATTGGGAAAAAACATAGAGGAGGGGCACAGAACACTCAAAGGTTTGATCAAAAGCAATCTTCACCAAGACACATGATCATCAGGCTCTCTTCAATCAGTAAAAAAAAAAAAATCAATTGACATATAAAGGAATGTCAGTTAAACTCTTAGGAGACCTCTCACAGGAAGAGAATGGTGGGATATATTCCAGATTCTAAAAAGGAAAAAAAAAAATGTTGGTCCAGGATAATGTACCCAGCAAAACTTGCCCTTGTCTTTGAAAATGAAATGAATTTTTTGCAGTCAAGAAAAGTTAAAATATGCCTCTTCCAGACCTGCCTTACAAATGATACTTGAAGATGTTCTCTTGACAGAGAAGAAGAATAGCACCTACCAAAACCAAAGGCAAATGGGAAGAACATCCCAGTAAAATGACAACAGAAGATTAAACCAATGAACAATCCATTGCTGAAATGACAGATCTGAATTACCACCTATTTTATTAAGCCTTAATATAAACGGCTTAAACTTATCAAACTTCATAGATTAGTAAATGGATTTAAAAGAAAACTATTTGTTGCCTACAGTAGACATATGTCACAAACAAAGCTCAGCAGAAGATGTGTCTCACAGATTTTCATTCTGTTTTTAGTTTCATCTCTGCAAAATACTTTCTTCTCAAATGCTTCAGTGACTCATATGTCATACAGTAGCATTATTTCCTTCAAGAAGTTTCTTGATTTTCCTTTTCAATTATTCAGCAACACATTAGTCATTCAATAGCATATTATTTAACTTATGGTATTGTTAATTTCTTTTTTTCCCTCCTGTTGATGATTTTATTTATTTTTTTGTGGCTTTTCATTTAAAGGTAGTATAGTAGCTGTATAATGGAGACTTTCATATCCAGTAGCAAGTTATTTAACTTCATGGTATTTTAAATTTCTATTTTTCTTCCAGTTGTTGATTTTGTATTGTGGCTTCCAATTTAGGAGGATGTACAGTGACTGTGTAATGGAGACTGTCATATCCAGATGTGAGGATAAAATGCAGTATGCATCCCTACTTCCAGACAAAGATGGACTCCCAATGAAATTGTTTACACTATCTTGACAAGAGGATTCTGGGCTCTCTGCCATTGTCCTTGCCCACAACAATGGACACATGACTGTGTATGTAGAACTGTACTATAGTAATGATATAGCGAACTCAGTGAAGTGGGAACTTGGGAAGGGATAGAGGAAATCCCAGGGCATATGGAACATAAAATGATAAGAATAAAATGAAGTTAAAATAAAAATTGATCTTGTGACCCTCTTAAAATTCTGTAATTCAAACACTAAAATACATATTCTTTAAACAGTCAAAGATGAATTATTTTGTTTTTAGCTAAGAAATGATTCAACCTGTTGCCCCATTAAGTTTACTGTTCTAAATTCACAGAATATATGTCTTTAATGAACAGGAGATCATTTAGGTAACTTGAGAATTACTTGTTTTTTCAAGGTTAAATTCAACATTTAATTTTTTAAAATTTATTTTATTGGAAAAGTAAATTTGCAGAGAGGAGAAATAAAGAGCTTCCATCCAATTGTTTACTCTCCAAATGACTGTTACAGCTCAATCTGAAGCAATCTGAAGCCCGGAGGCAGGAGCTTCTTCTGGGTCCTCCAGGCAAGGCACCAAGGTTTTGGGCTATACTAGAATGCTTTCCCAAACCATAAGCAAGGAGCTGGATCAAAAGTGGACTGACTGGGGCCCGGCGTGGTGGCGCAGTGGTTAAGGTCCTCGCTGGGCCTGTTTCCAGCCAGTGTCCAGTATGCCAGTGGTTGCTCTGACTCAGCTAGGCACAGCCCATCACCTACCGCGACCCCTGCCCTAGATACCGTGGCTCAGCATCCGTGACTCATGCAGAACAATTGGTTCTCACGCAAGAACCTAGTTGGGCATGTCGTGTGCCCCATCCTGGTTTCTAATTTAACTTCTGGGCTAAGGTTTGCTCAGTACTGCCTGGTGCATCTGTTCTATCTTCAGAGGAAGAGTTACTGTGATTGGGAATCTTCAGGGTTGATTCACATCCCCAAAGCACTGTGCGTTCAGCATGGAGTTACCTAAGCAGCTAATCAAACAACCTAAAACCCCAGAGCTCCCAGCCGGGCGGCCAGCAGGCGGAACCTGGTGACAAATGGTGCACTGGCTGCCCAGGGACATCTCACCATGTGCACGTGGTGGCTGGAGCCAGAATCAGGGGAAGATGTCCCATCCTGGGGGCTCCCAAGCCCAAGGCCTATGTGGGAATTTTTAAAGTACCAGTGGAAAACAAAATGGAAACCTGGAATATGTTGCACCAAAAATTAAAGAGCTTTCACCATCAAAGAACAACCAAAGATATGTCATATTTTATTCATATATAATATTAAATATATATTAAATTAATTTGTTTACTTTGAAGCAAGAGTTACAGAGAGAGAGAAAATTTTCATGTGCTTGTTCATAACCCAAAATGGCCACAGTAGCTGGAACTGAGCCAGTCTGAGCCAGGACTCAGAGCTTAATCTTGGCATTCCACATGGATGCAGAGGACTGGGTATTTGGGTCATGTTGTACTACTTTCTCAAGTACATCAGCAGGGAGCTGGGTTGAAAGTGGAGCAGCATACAATAAAATTGTTGTCTGTATTGGATGCCAGCATCACACGCAGCTGCTTTGACCTGCTGGTCCACTTTGAAAGTCACAATCAATTTATTGCCATTACTCAGCATGTGACAGAGTGTGATGCATGGGCTGAGTTGTGGGGAAGTATAATTATTGGTGTTGCAGCAAACACAGTAAGCGAAACCCCAACACTCATTGGCCGGCTTACTGGATCTGCATTGGCCTGTGAGTGCCATCTGCTGCCTGATGGTGGCAGGTCAGAGAAACACCCTCCTCCATCAAGCAGGTACACAGTGAGTCTTCTTGTGAACCGCCAGCCTCCCAGAGTACAGACAGGTATATCACAAAACGCCAGCAAACCATCAGAGGAAGAAGGCACACAATTTGACAGCCATAAGAAAGCCCACAGATATGAAAGATCATGGGAGGATTTCAATAACCCATTAAAATCAATATATAAACAGAAGAGACAGAAACTCAGCAAAGAAGCAACAGATCTCATGCAGACAATAGAATAAATGGACTTAATAGATACACACAGAACCTTCCATCCCATGGAATCTGAATACACATTTTTTTCAGCTGTACATGGAACTTTCTCTAGGACTGATCATATGAGAGGTCACACACACACACATCCTCACCATTTTAAAAACATTTTATTTATACCATGTACTTTCTCAGACTGCCATGGAGTGAAACTAGAGATCAACAAATCACAACATCGTAAAAAATTTGTAAACTCTTGGAAGATGAACAACATGCTACTGAATGAACAATGGGTCAAAGAAGAACTTTAAAAAAAGTTAAAATTCCTTTGAAATCAATGATAGCACAAACACAACATTGCAAAACCTGTGAGATATTGTGAAGGCAATGTCATGAGGCAAATGCATTGCAATTGGTGTCTACATTAGGAAACAAGAAAGGCTACAGGTAAATGAGCTAAGTATACAACCGAAGGAACTAGAAAAAAAAAAATAAGAAAACAGCAAAACGGTCCCAGGAACAACAGAAAGAAGAAAATATCAAAATAAACAAATTAGAGACAAAAACAATACACAAGATTAATGAATCAAAAAGTTTGTTCTTTGAGAAAATAAACAGAATAGACACCCCACTGGCTCAACTGACAAAAACCAGAAGATAAGAATTAGTAGTACCCATCCAACACCAGTAAGAATGGCTCACATACAAAAAACCACCACCAACACTTGCTGGCGAAGATGTGGTGAAAAGGGAACCCTACTCCATTGCTGGTGGGACTGCAGACTTGTACAGCCTCTATGGAAATCAGTAAGGAGAGCACTCAAACAACTGAAAATCTGCATACCATTTCAACCAGCAATAGCACTCCTAGGAATACATAAAAAACACCTGTTACAGGAGAAACCAACATGCACCCCTGTGTTCATAGCAGCACAGTCAATAATTGCAAAATCTTGGAAGCAACTGAAATGCCCATCAACAGAAAACTGGATAAGAAAGATATGGTTTATTTACTCCATGGAATATTACTCAGCTATTTAAAAAAATGAAATGCAATTTTTTTGTGGCCAAATGGGCCCAACTGGAAACCATTATGCTAAGGGAAATAAGCCAATCCCAAAAGGTTAGAAATCACATGTTTGCCTTAATTGAAGATGAAATGATATCAATCTGAAAAATAGCACCTGTAAACTGTATTCCTACACCAAACCGCCTGTATCTCATGAAATAAGATATTGCGATATAACCAATGAACATACAATCAATGTGAATAAGACTGCTTGTGATCTACATCAAAGAACTGTAAAACCCAACACACTCTTAAGATGCTAAGCAGCTCGGAAAGGAGGTGGGAAGAGCAGAGAAATCTTCTATCCCCTTAGTAGGCGGAAGAACACATGAAGTATAAACTATCGGGAACATAACAAGTGATTCACAGACAACAGATTCAAATCCGTATTTAGACAATAGTAAAACTACAAAGACATATAAGGGGAATCGGGAGTGATCCTGACAACCTCTTAACAGGAGGTCATATGCACGGGGGGTGGGAGGACAGAGTGAAGCAGGTGGACAGGAGGAGGCTTGTATCTCAACCCTGGAGACACTAGGATCCTCAGCAAGGACTATCAGTGTGAGCACCAAGGACTACATCCCAACTTCCAAGGAGACCACTGGGAATTGGAGTGCCTTCAGAGGCAGAGAACTCTCAGGTCACCAACCCCTGTTTGGATCGACCACATGGGACGGACAAATCCTTCCTCGCACGATTCAAGGTCATCAGAACAACAGCCAGGAGTCCTGAGTGGTCCGCAGAACAAAAGAACAGCAAGCTTCCTTCAGGACTAGGAAGAGGAGCTTTCTCTGGTCCTTACTTAGTTCCAACTTTGGATCCCCACTCTCTCTGGCAATGACCATCAGGGTCGCTTTGGAGACCCCCACCCCAAAACACACACACACACACACACACACACACACACACACACACACACAAATTAGAATAGACAGAAAACAAGGAAAGCTTAGAACCAGATAGGAAACGGTCAGCCTGGACACACACATACCTTACTAGGTAGGCCACAAACATTAGCTACTCCCCACTAAGGTGTTGAATATTTCTCTGCACACCCCTCCTAAAACTGTTCTGCACTTCATCTGTTGACATATGCCTTGTTAGATCTATAAGCAAATTTAGCCTATCCTAAAATCTGCCAGGTTCAGTAAAATTATGATTCAACACTATAAACTGCAAAATACTAAAATGAAAATAGACAGCTGAATAGTACTGTATAGCCATTTTAAGGTGTATAGAAGCTGGTTGTACATAAACTAAAATTGAAATGTCAATGAAATAGTCACAGGATGTGGTTAAGAACTTGCGTTACTCAATACCATGTCAAATAATTCCATAATGTTGTAAATTGATGTTGATGTTATGTTGGGGCTTTTCATTGATCGGGATAATATTCTGCCAGCTCTGCCTTCAGACCAGAGATAGTCTCCCCAAGAAACCATTGAATTTATCTGGACAATAAGATGCTGGATTCTATGCTTGGTATATGCTTGCAATGAAAAAATCTTGACTAAATTTGAACTGTAATATTGCACCAAATTGGAGGAATCCACCATGGGGGGAGGATATGGGGAGGAGTGGGGGGAATCCCAGAGCCTATGAAACTGTGTCACATAATGCAATGTAATTAATATAAAATGAATAAATAAATTTTAAAAAATAAAGTCTATTTTCCCAGTGGGAAAAAAAGAAGAATTAGTAGTACCAAAGGTGAAAGAAAGAATGTAACAATAGACCCCTCAGCTATAAAGGGAGTAATTAGAAATTATTACAATTATATGCCAACAAATCAGAACTTTCAAGAAATGGATAGATTACTGCACTCATACCAACAACCAAAACTAACTCATAAGGCAACAGAAAATCCAAATAAACCTATAACTGAGACAGAGATGGAAATAGTAATGAAAACACTCCCAGTAAAGAAATACCCAAGCCCAGATGGCTGCATAGCTGAATTCTACAAAGCATTCCTCATGAAACTAACTCAGATACTATATAAACTGTTCAAAACAATTAGAGGGGAGGCAAGCCTTCCAAACTCTTTCTATGAAGCAACCATCCCTTAATACCAAAGAAAAAGAGACACAGCAGAGAAAGGAAGATACAGAACAATATCCTTGAAGATATGATGTTAAATCCTCAACAAAATACTAGTCAACAGAACACAAAAGTGCATCAGACAGATCATTCACCCAGGCAAGTTCAGAATTATTCCAGGCATGCAGGGATGGTTCAACACACACAAATTTATCAATGTGCTGCGTCACAGAACAAAAGAATAAAAATCATATGATAGTCTCAATCAATACATAAAAAGCATTGAATAAAACCCCACATTCCTTCATACTAAAAACTCTAAGTAAAGCATAGAAAGAACACTCCATGACTTAATCAAAGCAATTCATAAGAAAAACATAATGCCGGCATCATACTGAAGGGGACAGATTGGAAGCCTTCCTGCTAGGATCCTGCCAAGGAACCAGACGAGGATGTCCACTATCACCACTGCTATTTAACATAGTACGGGAAGTAATTGCAACTGCTATTAGGCAGAAAAAGAAAATGAAGGAATTCCAACAGGAAAAGAGGAAGTCAAGCTGTCTCTGTTTGCAGATGTTATTCACCATATAAGAGAACCCAAAGACTCAATAAAAAGAATTCTAGAACTTATACAAGAGTTTGGTAAAGAAGCAGGTTACAAAATAAATGAACAGACATCAGCAGCCCAATGTACATAAACAACTACAAGGCTTAAAAAGAACTAATCCGCATGGCACCCTTTAAAATAATAGAGAAGATACTGAAATATGTAGGAATAAATCAAAATAAAGCTGTGCAATATCCCTATGATGAAAGCTATGAGATTAAAAAAGTAAATAGAAGAAGAATTTTCTTCAACAAGTAGAGAAACATTCTATTCTGGATGGGTAGAGTCAATATCATCAAAATTGCATTGTTACTAAAAGCAATATAGAAATTCAACAAGATTTAAATCAAAATACTTAGATTATTCTTCACAGAGCTGTAAAAATGATTTTTTTAAAAGTTGATCTAAAAACACAAAAGACCACAAATAGTCAGAACTATCCTGAAGAATAAGAACTTAGCTGGAGGGTACTGGCAAGAAGCAGAGGGGAAGAACAAAGGAGCAGAATAGAAACAGCTGAAGGGAGCTCACACATGTACAGCCATCTAACCTTCTGCAAAAGAGCAGGAAATAAGCTGGAGAAGACAGAAGCCTTCACTATTAAATGCTGTTGGGACAACTGGATAGCAGCTTGAGGAGCCAAGAAGCAAGATGTCCTCTTCTCACCACACACAAATATCAAATCCAAATGAGTGAAAAATCTAAATCTGTACACAGAAACCATTAAACTTATAGAAGAAAATGTAGAAAGTGTTCTGCAAGATATAGGCACAGGCAAAAATTTACCAGAAAAATCATCAAAGGCAGAGGAAGTCAAGCCAAAATAAACAAATGGGACTACAGCAAATTAAGATGCTTCTGCAAAGCAAAGGATACAACCAACAAAGTAAGTAAATAAATAAATAAATAAATAAATAAATAAATAAAACCGAGTGGGAGAAAATCTGCACACCACACAGGAGACAAGGGGCTAATATTCAGAATATATACAGAATTCCAATATAACAACAAAAGAGCAAATCAGTTAAGAATTGGGCAATGGAAATGAGCAGCCACTCAAAGGAACAAATACAAATGGTTAACAGACATGAAAAAATGCTCTAACTCCTTGGCAATAAGGGACATTCAAATAAACAGTCCACTTAACTCCAGTAACACTGGCCCACATATCGAAAACTATCTACAATACCTGCTGGTGAGGATGCAATGAAAAGAAACTCAACTTCACTGCTGGTAGGAATACAGGCTGATGCAGCCACTGTGGAAATGAGTATGGAGAACACTCAGGCAACTGAAAATTCACCTACCATATTACCGAGCAATTGCACCCTTGAGAATATACCCAAAGGACCATGATACATGAGAAAGCAACAAGCACTCCAGCATTCATTGCAGCACAATCAGCAACTGCAAAAACTTGGAAACAACCTACATGCCCATTGACAGAGGACTGCATAAAGAAACCATGGTTTATCTATTAATGGAATACTACTCATCTGTTAAATAAATGAAATATGATTCTTTGCAGTCAAATGGACCAAACTGGAGGCCATTATTTTAAGGAAAATAAGCCAATCCCTAAAAGTCAGATAACACATGTTTGCTCTAATATAAGATAACTTTCATCAAAAACGTCAATGCTAATATGGCAGAGGTATTTCTGCTCATCTTCTTATGGAATGGCTTTCTTGTTTCAATTTGCAGTTTTATAGAGTCAAATCTAATCTAAAAATATTTGCAATGCATCTCCTACAATAAGTTCTTGTGATTCATTAACTGATCATCCTTAAGAGATGGATTGGGTCCAGCACAACAGCCTAGCAGCTAAAGATCTCAGCTTGAACACACTGCGATCCCATATGGATTCCAGTTCTAATCCTGGCAGCCCTGTTTCCCACCAGTTCCTTGCTTGTGGCCTGGGAAAGCAGTTGAGCACAGCCCAAGGCACTGGGACCATGCACCCATGTAAGAGACCCAGAAGAAGCTCCTGCCCTGGCTTCAGATTGGCTCAGTTTCACCTGTTGCGGCCACTTGGGGAGTGAATCATTGGACAAAAGATCTTCCTCTCTGTCTCTCCTTCTCTCTATATACATCTGCCTTTCCAATTAAAATAAAATATATCTTTAAAAAAGAGAGATGGATTGCTTGTAAACACGTGAGACTGTAAATGTCCATACAATGGATTTGCTACAATATCATGAATAATGAAGTCTTAGTTATTAATTGTGATTCCTTCCATGCCACAAGTGTCACACACTGGCATCTATTCCTGAAAGAAATGTTTGTGTTTTTTTTTTTTGTAAATTCCTATTTTCACTACTCTTGTGATGTGTTTTATTTTTGTAAATTTTTGTTCAACTCACATTGATGAAAACTTATTTTCATCCCTATGTGGGCTGTGGTCACTTGGTTCTGTTATTTATGGTTATATAGTGAAAGCGCAGTGGAGATTGATATGTTCAGATATGGAGACAAGATGGACTTCCAGTGAAAGAATCGAATATATCCAAACAGGAAGATGATGTACTCCCTGAAAATGTCCTTGCCTGCATTGTTGGAAAGCACTTCAATAATAGCATGATGGACTTGTGAGGGAAATCAGTGTGGGGCAGGGTGTGGGGGAGAGGCCTTGGGGAAGGGCTCTGGCAACCCCAGAACCTATGGAATTATGTCATAAACCAAAAGAAAATATGTTAAAATGCAAGAAGAAGCAAAACCCCCCAAGTTGTAGCAGTGCACATATAATACATTAAACTGAAAAAAAGTAGTACAATGAAAAAAGAAAAAAATTCTATAGGGAAGCAGCATAGCTTAAAGAAAGTAAGTTATTAGAAATAAATTCTGAAGTAGCTACTATTTTGATAAGAGGCAGAATTACAGATAATAAATAGACATATTTAATATTAAAATAAAGAAAAGGAAAAAATACAAAAAACCCAAATGAGATTATATTTTAAATTTTAAACATGAATACAAAAACATAAGAAGATGTGCTTTGCCAAACAGAAATTAGTATCATTTTGTAACTGCCAGACAAAACATTGGAAATTATACTAGTACAGAAAAAGAGTATAAATTTATAGTGATAGAATTTTCAGTTTTTGAAGACTATATAAATTTAATTATCTATACAACTTCCTAATAAATGAAGCAAAAATCAAAGAGTTATAAGGACAAAATTTTCATATTTTCTCATTAATTAAACACATTCAATTAGGATTCAGAAAATCTGAAAGATTATCTTTGCAAACTTGACTGAATTTACTATAATTCACCCAGAGAATCGATGCAAAAATGCCATGTGATTTTGCCAATGCACTTCTCAGTATATATTCCTTGTGGAATCATGTCCAAGAGGTTAACTGGGATGGCAGAGGCCCATGGGAATCTGTTGAGCGGAGACTACAGGAAGGACAAGGTGGAGGGCCTCTCTGCCCCCAGTGACTCCTTGGACGTGCTTTTGTGCTTTCCTGCTAAGCATAGTTGCTCTAGTTGATAGACTAGCCTAGAGCAAAGCAATACCCAAGAACAATATAGCTTTGTTAACTTTCCTGGAAGTCCTTGTCTCTGTGAGAGATGTTAATCACTAACCAATTAAGTCTTGTCACAGAAAATAATTCCACTAATTTTCAGTGACATAACCTAACCTTGAACTAATGTAAGTAAACCTGGTGGTAATAACTAAGATTCTGCGGAAGTTTAACCTGTTTGAATCAAGTTTGAACTGCTGCTCCACTGAATGTATAAAAACTAAAACACTGAAATAAGCTTTTGTCAGTTGCCCACAAGAGCACTGTCTGGATTATTTAGTAACGCCCCTCATGAGGCACCTGCAAAGAAAACTTGAATCTCCCCACTGTAAACATAGAGTTTTAAAAATATATCTGTATTTCCATATCCATTTCAGGCAAGTAAGACCCCAGGGTAGAAAAGGCAGGTTTCCTACCTACTAAAGCAGTGTTGATGTTATTTTGCAAGAAGCTCAGGAGAATTTGGAGTTTTGGGAATCTTGGGCTCATCCACAACAGTGTCCCATTCATGTATAAGGATCTTACTCCTCGTGTTTTCAATTCAGCCGCTGTTGAAGGAGATATTTGGAGTAATATGTAGAAAATGTGTGCACTATGATCCAGTTTGCCTGAGAGACACAGAGACAGAGAGAGAGAGAGAGAGAGAGGAGAGAGAGTGCACACCTGGATTTCATTTTTAGCTTCAATTCCTTTCACAAGTGCCATGCGCACCACCTGCTTCTCTGCTCCTTTGCCACCTGGTTCCTGACTCAGCTCATGGACTTTGCAATCCAGGAACTAACGATTTTCCTCTTACTCTGGCATGGGGCTGATACAACCTATTTGTAAGAATCTGTCTTGAAACTTCTTGGAATGCCTGGTACAAATTTTTGACAACATCATCTGGAAACTTCTAAGTGATACTGAAATATTTTCCACTAAATACATTATGCTGTCTGTCATCTGTGACTCATTCTTCCTTGCTTATTTGCTTTTCTCTTCCTTTCTTTCTTTGATCATTTATTATTTATTATATATTTATCTAGCATTTCCATCACTATTTTTAGATTAGTACTAGTAATGACTGAATAAGGACTTTTTTTTTTCCTTCTGTCTTTATTTGAGCAGTCAAAACATTTTCACATTTTAAAGGAATTTCAATGCAGCACAAAGATCTACAATTCTTTGAATATTTCTCTGCTGAGCTTTAGCAATATCTTTTACGATCGTGGTGTTCTTTATAGGGCACTTTACAGTTTTTTGAAATTTATTTCTCTTTTCTTATTTGGAAACTAGATGATAAATCAATTTTATAATAGTTTGTACTATTTAAGATATATTTATGCTTTCTTATACAAACGTATGGCTCTGTATCATGAAAAACAAATAAATAAAAAAATTTCCTTAATTCCTTTCAGATTCTCATAAATAGGCCTGTAATAAACACCACAAGGAACAGAGGATAATTAAAAGTGTTTTTCCTGGGATTGGACCCAGACAAGGTTGACTCTACTCAATTTCATTCTAGCTTTACACTGGATGTGTTGTCATGGAAACAGTTTTTCAACAGAAAGCACCAGGCTTAAGGATATATTTTTAAGCAGCAAATAATAGGAGTCACACGATTACAAACAACGAGTACCCAACATAATCCCAACCCAAATACAAAAATTAAGAAAAACTACCAGACCCAAGTACAATAAACAAACTTCCCAGAAGTACCACATACCACCAAAAAAACAAACTGAATATTCAATAACAAGGGAGGTTAGGAACTAATTATCTAAAAGCAAAAAGAAACGAAAGAGGATAAATGTTCTTAACATCTGTAAATATTCTTCAAAGCAATTTAAAAAGTGACATAATACAACAAATGAGTGGAGAACACCAAAGGAAGGTGGCAGAAAAGGTGTAGAAGGCAGCCAGCACTCACGGATTGTAACTCAGCTTCCATAGGTTCTCCCAAGCTCCAGATCGCTGCTTGATAACTGGAGTGTGGCTGTGCGGGACCTACAGTAAAAGTGACTGCAGCAACGTCGGAGAGCTGGGACCAAGTAGGAGGCAGCTGCTGGGAAATGGAGCTGCTGCCTCATCCCTCACGCTTGCTTCACTCACACAACTCCAGGTGACCTGATGGCAGAGGGCATTCGAATTGGCTGCGTCTCATTGACATCATAGGGCCCTGAGAACACACAAACTGTCCAGTCAGCAGCTGTATGGTCAGAATACCCCAGAATCCTACAGCCTCAGCATTCTAGAAGAATCCGTGGTTACCAGCAGGCCACTCCTGGTGGTGGAGAAAGGTGGTGAATGACTCAAGTTCTGCTCTCGATGGTCTTTTCTCCCCACAAGCTCTGGAGGGAGGATGTTCAGATTCCACGGAAACCGGGAGATTGTGAGTAGTTGGGATTGGGCAGCCCATGGGTGCGGGAGTAGTGCGTTTCTATACACGGTTGTGATTTATTTATTTATGTATGTATTTATTGATTAATTGATATTTTTATGTCAAGCAAAATACCTGTATTTTTCAAATCAGTAAGATTGAATACAGTTCTCCACTAGAGATGGTGTTTGGAAATATGTATATAATGTAGACTAGCAGTTGATCCAGTTGTATGTGTTACATCACACACATTTAACCTCTAATCTCTCAAGTTTTCCATTGTAGAGTACAGTGTCATTAATTAGGGTCACCATACAACCCTAATGTGCAATAGCACCACATGATCAATACCTACCAGCCTTGAGGTCCTTCCCTCTGCTAAAGAGAGACTTTATTTGCTGAAATTTAAGGTGATTATGCATTTATTATTTATAGACTACATAGTAAATTAGGGAAATATATTAGTGTTTAATGCAAAGTGGTAGTTCACACTTAAAAGGCAAAAGAATAAATGGTGTTTCTAACACGGAGAAATCAAAACCATCATGGGATAAGCGTCTGGATATTACACATCTTGATCACATTTTTGCACTAAATTATGTTTACAACAAATGTTTTCTCTGCCTTTATTTCTTGCAAGTTTAATAATTTTTCTATTTAATAATTGATATAAAATTTGTAAGACAAGCTTCTATATCTCTAGATTTCCTTGGCTAGCTATAACCAAACTTTTTCCTTGATATGTTATGGTTAACTCCTGTTTGAAATTTTATTGATAGCCTTTAATCTGAAGATAAAGTGCTAATTTTTTATTTAATATTTTAACTTTTTTTCTTATTATAGAGTGAGAGAAGGAGCTAAGGGTGGAGAAGACAAGAGAGAGAAAATGAGAGAGAAAGTGAGCAGACAGGAGCCAGGAACACATTCCAGGTATCCCATGTAGGTAGCAGGGCACCAGCTACTTGAAACCCCACCTGCTCACTCCCAGGTGCACAGGGAGCTTCAGTGAGCCAGCATTCACACTCAAGTGCTCTGGCTTGGTATGTGAAGTGCCTTCTCAACCACCATACTCAGAGCCTTACCCGAACATTCATTTTTTTACTTAAGAGATTTTTCTTTCTTTTACATAGCACTTAAAAAAAGTCATTGTGATATATTTTGATCTCTTTTGCTTTTGATAGCAAATCAAAATTTATTGCTAGTTATTTTCTTTTGGATGTAGTGTGGGGTTTACCTCTATGTTAGCATTTTGATCTTGACTACCATGTGTCTGAGTGGTCTTCTCTGGGATTCTATGCTCAAGGTTTATTTGCAATTCTTGGTTGTTCACATTTGCTCATAAGATAAAGTTCATAAATTTTGGCCATTCTTTTTTCCAAGTACATTTCCTGCCCATTTTCCATGTTTTTCTTATTTTTGGACCTCTTTACATATATGTTGGAGCATTCCCTATTGTTTGAAATATCACCATGGCTATGTTATATTTTTCCATTTTATTGTTATCTCTGATAACAGAATGCATAATATCTATTGTTTGAATTTTACATCCCTTGAATCTTGTTTCATCAAACTCTATGTGCTATTACACCAACATTTCAAACTTTTATTTCAGAATTTTGGGGGGATCTTTAGAAATCAAAATTGGTTTATTTTAACATTTGCATTTGTATATTGTGAGTGACCATCTGCTCCTTTGTAATGCCATCTTTTCACATCATTCAGCATATTTACAATGGGGTCTTTGGAATAATCGACATTTCCAACATCTGTGTGAACTGTGAGTGCACTTTTACTGACTGACTTTTCCCCATTATTGTGGTTTGTAGTTTTGTTTCCTCTCATGTACATATTTTTTTTCTTGAGTGCTGAATATATTGTAGTTATGTTTTCTGGATTCTCTATATTCTCTTATTGTCCTGTAAATGATATTTCTTCTTATGTAAGCAACTGGACAAACTACTGGCTGGAAAACTTAAATTTCTTTCAGGATATTGATTTCATCTGCTCTCAGCAAGCTCATAGTTAATTATTCCTCTTTTCTTGCAGAAAACCCGTAAGTGTAAGATGTACATTTACTCATATAGTAGGAACTGTCTTGTGATTCAAAGAGCTGATCAGGATTTAACCTCCTTAACTTAGGGTGGCTAAAACTATGGATTCTGCCTCTTGTCTGTTGACATGTGAAACCTCTATGCTTAAGTATTGATCCTGTCTAATATCGTCCTGTCACCATCATAACCGCTTTAAAAAATTCAGGGTTCAATTATGAGTGTGACACCAATCAATTTATACCCAGCATTCCCAAAGTTCAGCTGCCCTACTTTCATTTATTTTTCCTCTTCTGGAATCCCACACTATAATTACAGCACCCTTAGCAGCCCAGATAAAGGGAATACTGCTTTCAAAAACAAAAATTCCAAACCCTATGGACAGAGATCTCACAGAGACTTGCATTTAGTATTATTATTTTTTTCTTTTTATAACCTGTATTTTTTGAGATGACATTTAAACTTACATTACAGTCAAATTCCTAATGATTATATAAAATAAAAGTTCAGTGAATAAAAATTAGAAAACTAATCTGATAGGAGAAATAAACATGGGTTATAAAAATAATTAGATAAAAGATGTTCAACTTAATGCACACAAATGTAAAATTTGAATCATTAAAATTACAGTGTTATATAATTTCAGTTTGTTTGACATAAAGATCTAAAAATAATAATAGAAAAACCTAGCTTGCTGCTATGAAAAGTTACATACTTACACTATTTTTTTCTGTGTGTAATTAAAGCTGTGATATTGTCCTAAACCTTTGGGGGAAAAACTGGCCTTCTCACTAATATGATAATTTTCTCTAAGCTATCCATTTGACTTCTAATATATTTTAGTTAAGCAGCAATACTTATTTCAAATTTGGTATTAGTTTTACTAACATTTTTCTCACACACTTTTGGATTATTGATTGATGAGTACTTTTGCCGAAGTTTCAAGTCCTGATTATAATTATTACTATTTTCTTAGTTATTGAAAAGTAATGGAAATTATTATTAATATTCTGAGTTTCAGAAGCAAGATTATTTTAAATGCAGCAACTTTACTCATTTCATTTATTCTAGGAGGTTTTGTGGTGAAGAGTGTAGCTTTCTATCCAAAGCAATGCACTCTGTAAGTAGTTACATCTACGTCTTTATCTTTTCTTTTCTTTCCTTTCCTTTCCTTTCCTTTCCTTTCCTTTGCTTTTCTTTTCTTTTTCTTCTCTTCTCTTCTCTTTCCTTCCCTTCCCTTCTCTTCCCTTCCCTTTGCTTTTCTTTCCTTTCCTTTCTTTCTTTTCTTTTCTTTTCTTTCCTTTCCTTTTTTCTTGCCTGACTGCTCTGAGGCTTTCTTTGTGGGTGTGAATTGTCAGTTTGTCAGTTTATTCCCTGAAGTGGACTAGTTGTCTTTTTTCTGATGTTAGACACAATGATTTCAGCTTTTCCTTTTTGAGTCGGATAGTCATTGTAGATTGTCAGGTATGACACTCGTTACATCAGAATATATGTGAGTATATACTTATGTTTAGATTTTAATGATCAAAATAAGAATATCTTATACCTACTGCCAGTCTTCTCAGATGATATATATATGAAATATTTTTATTTGGTAAAATTAATCACCCTCTAATATTTACATTTGATAATTTATAAATAATATTTTTAGTTATTCATCTTTCCATAAGATCGTGTCATGTGTATTTTTGATGTTTTATCATATACATCTGAAGAAATATTTAACATTTTATGTATCAGTATAATTCATTTCACACTAATTTTTGTCCGTCTGAATCACTTGCCTGTCTCTTCAGATTCCTTGGATTACATTGAGGTGGAAAGCATACGATGATGTCAGGGTTTAGTTTATTTGCTCATTTTGGGTAAGGATATTGGTGAGATGGTATCTGTGGGGAGCTACCTGTTCTAGCAGTTCAGGCACTGGCATCCTGCATCTGGTATCAGCAGTCAGTCCTGGCTGCACTGCTGATTGCAGCTTTGTGCTGTGCAGTGGTGGTGACTCAAGGGGCAGGTTCTTAACACCTAACTAGAGACTTGGCATGGCTCAGCCATGGCTGTGGAGGTCATTAATGATATCAACCAGGCAGGAGTGAGTCTTGATTTCTCTATTCCTTATGTAACTGTTTTCCTTATCCTAAATTAAAAGTGTTTATACAACTCTACTTCATTGAGTACTGCCATGTGCAGGAAAATGTTTTGATTCTAATATCACAACAGAAAATAAAACTAGCTGTTTTATCCATTCTCTGAGCATTTCCATTTAAATGTCAAAGATGAGTGGGGGTGGGCCATAAGAACAACAATAAACATGCAGCAAGCAGCAAAGGGACTCAGGGAATGCTGTGAGCATGCTCCTGTGCACACTGCCGCTCCGCAGGTGGCCTTCATGCAGGTGTCTGCAGGAGCCAGGAGAGAGGTCACTCATACCTGCAAAGGTGTGTCCTGCACAGCCAAAGTCCCACTGCAGAGTGCAGTGTATGTCCTGTGCTGAGTCCAGACCTGACCTCCCTGATTCCAATCCAGCTCTCTGATAACGCACCTGGGAAAGCAGAAGTTGGCCCAGGGGCCTGGTTCCCTGCCTGTGTGTGAGGGAGCCCAGTGGAAGTCCAGACTCCTGGCTTCTGTTGGCTCAGCCTGTTGTAGCCATCTGGGGAGTGAACAAGTGGATGGAAGTTTTTACTCCTCTCTCTTTTTCTCTTCTCGTCTCTCTTCTCCCTCTGTTACTGTGTTTATCAAATAAACATTTCTAAAATGCTACCAGGTGAAATTTAGTAGCATATTTATTTTGACATTATATATCATGTTTAAACAATCTGAAATTTACAACATGTAAGTTTATTAAAGCAAAATATATTAATATTTTATGTATTACTACCTTTTGGAAATTCACATTATATTCAGTACCATTTTTCCCTCTACATTTCCGTTGTGCTTCCTGGTTTCTGGTCATCACAGGTTATTTGTAACTTTCACATATGAGAAATAACAAGCATAATTTGCTTTTTGTGTTTGCTCTACTTCACTTAACATGTATATTTCTACTTCTATTTTTTTTTTATAAGTTCCAGGTTTCCACTATTTTTTGTGGCTGAATAATATTTTACTGTGTTTGTGTGTGAGTTTGCAAATGTGTGTGTGTGTGTGTGTGTGTGTGTGTATGAGTGTGAGTGTCACAATTTCCAGTGCAGTGCTTGGACATCATGGGTTCCGGTGTTCCCCTAAATTGTAGAGTAAGTATAATTCATGACGATGTATTTTGTGTTACAAAAATAACTACAAGACTGGTTGTGTGAAAAAAATGGAGAAGCCAATTGCCTTGGATGGTTCATTCACACTGAGTATATCTGTTGGAATATGGAACATTTATATGTGCTGATACATTTTCCAATATTCATATCTGCTAACACGTTTTACAACAACAACGCATACTTGGAACCCATTCATTAGTTAATTAATTGGCTAATAGCTGGAAGGCATATTCTCAATCAGGAGCTTTAACTCGGCCTGGTTCTCCTGCACGGGTAATAGAAGTGAGATCACTGGTGTCATCACCTGTTGCCTCCCAGGATGAATGTTAACAGGACACGAGATTCAGAAGCAGAGCTGAAACCTAAGGCGCAGCACTGCGATATGACATGAGGGACTGAATGCAATCTAAGTTACCATGGCTAATGCCAAAGCATATATTCATGGTATTTCTGGACCTTCCTGAGATTCCCAATGTGCCACCTGAATCATAGCATGTTCCTAGAAAATCTTCACAAGGCAATTAGACTGTTTTAAATGGAGACAGCAGCTCTTGGTCAGTTAAGATCTTCGGAATGAGTGAGTGTCTGTTATATTATTGCTGAATCTGGATTTCTGCTTTGATTACATTCATGGGTTTCCTTCCATTCCCACTGCCATGCACATCCTGGGAGACAGCACGTGATGCTTCAGGTAGGTGGGTCCTTGTCATCATGCTCCTGTTGTGCTTGACCCAGCTCTATCAACTGCAGGAATCTGAGGATTGAACCAGTGGATGCAAGATCTCTCTCTCTCTCTGTCTTTATCTCTATCTCTAGAAAAAAAAAATGACTATGATTTTGTTTTGACATAAACTCTTGTCCAAACAGCAGACTCTGCTTTGAGATTGCCTCAAAAAGTTCAGGGGGAAATGGAATTAACACAAGTTTATTTTCATGCAAAATTCCAGAAGTGGTAAAACAAAGGGTTTTCAAAAGTTCACAGAAATGACTGCTAGTTAAGATATACTCTTGGGTTTCACTTTTTTTCCACTAAAGTAAACTTATCTTTAGTGCCATTTCCACAAAATTTTGAGATTTTTTTTTCAAATTCATCTGAAAATAATATTTTCATTCTTCTCAGAAGCCCTTTCCCATCTTTCTGAGGACTGATAGTATTGTTCACTGTGAATTGATTGTGGAAGTCTTGATAACTTAAGTTTATATTATTGACTTGGAAGATGAAGAAGGACATGATATCACGAGTTATTTCACAAGGTAACCTGGCTTCTGTCTGTGTCTCTGGTTTGTTGGAAAGCCCACTCATAAGTTTTCTGCTGACTGATGTTGGGATAATTTCCCTGAACAATCGTCGTTTGCACATGATTCAAAATGAACAAGAATTTCTTATCTTCCTAAGTTCTGCCCTCACTACTTGGTCTGAAAGCTTTAGATCAGAACATTTCCCTCAACATGGTCAATATATGGGGAAACATTCTTCTCTAGAGCCTCAGCAAAAATGTGGATCTGCTGATTTTAGAATCTATGACCTCAGAACATCTTTGGCTGCTTTCCCGGGTGCAGTAACACAAACCCAGAGCAGAACTGTTGCAACTGCAATGAAATCCATAGGTCAGCATTTTTTAAAACAAAGATACCTTGTTGAATGAAATAAAGTTGTTGTGGTTGTTTTAATGTTTTATTTATATAAGGTGAACAGATTTCACGTGCTTCACATTTACAGATTTAAGAGCATAGTCACACTTTCCACCTACCCTCTCTCCCTCATTCCTGCGGTCCTACCTAATATCCTTTCCATTTTATTTTTTATTTAATTTTTACTGTGACACATTTTGAGCTTATTTTATAATCCCAAGCTTTTTTCTTCCTTATTTGAAGAAATTGAGAGGTAGTAAGTAGAGAAAAATTCAGGAGTAAGGACAAGAACTATTTTTAAAAATCAGATGTCATATATCAAAATTGAATTCCTTCACATACATTATATTTTTGTACTGTGTATATTAGTCAACAAATCCCAGAGAAAATATACAATATTTGTCTTCCTGAAACTGATTTATTGTACTAAGCACAATGGTTTCTGTTTATTTCAATTTGTGTGTGAAACACAGAATTTCATTATTTTTTACACTTTAGTATCCCATAATATATATGTATATATATATATGTGTGTGTGTGTGTGTGTAATTTCTGTATATATGTATGTGTATATATAATGGAATGAATATATATGCTATGTAAATTTATATAGCACACTGTATATAATATAATCTATATAATGGAATAAAATATAAATACTATATATTATGTTTATATATGTATATATTATATATTTATTTACATATATGTCACATTTCTTTGTATCCATCATCAGTTAATGAACAGCGGAGTTGATTGGATATCTAAGCTAACAAGAATTAAACCAAAACTGCATGGTGGTGAAAATAACACATTTTCTGATTTTATTTCATTTGAGTAGAGTTTAAGGAGTGATATGCCTGAGTCATATAGTAGATTCATGTTCAGACTTCTAAGGACTCTCTGTATTATCTTCCACATACTTGCATTGAGTCTAATCCTCACAGTGTTTTAGGATACTTTTTCCTCACATCCTCCCTGTATTTTTATTTTGGATGATAGATATTCTGACTGGTGTGCGGTGAACATCATTGTGGTTTTGATTTCCCTTTCTCTGCTGGCTGGTTATCCTGAGCCTTTCTTCATGTGTCTCTGAGCCATCTGCATTTCATCCACTAAAAAATGCCTTTTCATTTCCTAAGTGGATTGCTTGACTTGTTTTTTTTTTGTAGAATTTCTTTAGCGCTTTAAAGGTTTTGTATACCAGTCCTTTATGAGTCTCATAGTTTGTACAGATTTTCTCCCCTTCTGTCACTTGCCTCCTTGTCAAGTGATGCCTTTGATGTGCAAAAGCTTCTTAACTGGATATAATTTCATGTGTCTGTTTTTGTTTGCTTTTTGCCTGTGCTTCTGAAATCTTTTCCAAAATGTCTTTTCCTATGTCAAACTTTTGCAGTCTCTTCAATGCTTTTCTCTAGTGATTTGATTGTGTCTACTCATATATTTAAATCTTGCACCCTTTTAGGTTGTAAATCTCTGTCATCCAGAACATCACTAATGACAGCTGGCCTCAGAAATGGACTCCAGTGTCCTGAACCTCCTGTGGTGCATGTCATGGTGCATTCACTTCCACTAACCCTCAACACTATGGGACAAGACTTGAGAGCTCTCTTTAAGGTTGGTCATTAAAAGCTCCTTTTAATCAGTTTTATCCTGTATATGAATGCTCTCAGAATCCATTTTGCTCCAAATTCCCCTGCAATATGATCCAAAAGGTTTCATTTGAACATTCAATGTAATAGTGTTAAAAAGACAACAATATTGTAAAATAGCTAACATTTATGAAATACTGCCTTATATTATTATTTAATTTTAGTATTTTGAAAAGTGAAGTAACAGCATTTAAATGTATAACATAATGAGGAACTATGTAAATCATGCAATGCTCTTTCATGATAATATTCATGAAATATAAACAGCACAAATAAATAAAGCTAGTTTTCATTATTTACTGCTACTTGTCATAAATAATTTGACTAGCTATTTCCTAATCAATAAAAATCATTTTTGTTGTAACGTTGGTTAAACTTTCTTGTGTCAGAAAAATACTGGACTGTATAGAAAGTGGTTTTCAGAATAAAAACTTATGGAGAAATCTGGAGAGAGCTCCATCAGGATCAAATTGCAAACTATGCTGATCGAGAAAACTGTTGCTGATATCCAAATTTAGTCTGTCATTTTGAATCAAGAGTAGGGATTGGCACTTGTGGCTCCCTGAGGGAAGGGAGGTCCAGCAGGCCTTCAGGTTCTCCTCAGACTGGAAGCTTTTTGACAGGCACAGGTGCATTCAGCTAGCCTGCTTGTCTCGCTTGTGGAGGAAAGGACCTTGGTGGACTGGGTGCCAATGGCACTGGGTGAAGCTCTTGGACCACCCAGCAGTACACTCTGGGGGATTAGGGTGTTTACACAGGTAGGGGTGAATGATGGCCTGTGGTTTAATGCCCAGGTGAGGAACTACTACTGAGAGAGATTGCCATGGACAAGGCCACAGTACATGTACATAAGCAAGGGGCTGAGACCAAGTAGTTTAGAGGGCAGAACAGGAGGGCCTTTAAGGCTCAAGGCTGAAGTACAAGCACAAATCGGAGACCTAAGTTGGGTTAGTCAGCATTGAAGATCATTGAGAACCATTTCCTGGCACACACTATAGCTAAAGCTGGAGCCTATCAGTGAGAGTTGGAACAGAGCCCGGTGCTGTTAGAATGGGGACAACAGTACCTAGCATGTGAGGCAATCAGGTCTGGAAACAGAATCTGTGGGGGATACATGAGCTTACCCTGTGGAACAGCAATCTCCACTGGCATTTCCAAGAGCTGTGGATGGGAACAGGCCTGGATGGAGAACTAAGGGGAAACCCCAACTGCATTGAGGTTCCAAGTGATGAGGACAAGAGCTGGATTGAGGGCAGCTGTCTGGGCTGGACATGGCTACAGCCTCCCTTGATGTGGATGTGGACTGGGTCTGGCAAGGGACAAACTGGGCTACACTCCAGCATCCACTGGTACTTGTGAGAGACAGGGAGATTGTAGAACGGGCTGGGCTATGTCTTGACTCCCACTGAATCACGCAAAAGCTTTGTCTGGGTACAGCCCATGTATAGCTAACCTACAATATAAAAAAAAAAAAAAAATAAGAACCAGAGTGGGTGTGTGCAGATTGAGCAAGGCCACTGTTCTTGTGAGGACAAGAGATGAACAAAGTCAACCAGGTCCAAGGACCCACTGGTGTGTGCAAGATTTACCATTGAGAGAACCGCTGAAAGAAAAGCTTGGGAACACCCCTTCATCGGGACACAGTCCCTGCAGGAGGGTGCAAAAATAAAGCCAAGGAGCAGTCCAGACAATGCCAGGATAGAGTAGCCACTGGCTTACATCTGGCTGAGGTCTGGGGATGGACCAGGCTCAGCCAGTTTATAATATCCACAGACAGATCTGAGAACCAGGACAGGGTGCAAGATGGGTCAGGTCAGGCTGCAACACCAGCCAGTTCACATCAGGCTGGGACAGGGATCTGTCCGGATTGGGCTTATCTGCAGTACCCACCAGTAGAAGCTAGAACATGGGGCAAGCTAGACTAAGCCAGGTTGAGCAATGCATAGTGGATTATGAGTTGAGGCAAGCTATGCAAGGCTGGGTCTGTGGGTGTTGGGTTCACAAGCCCCACAGTCAGGTGATCCAGCAGGGCTTGTGTCACCTGGCCTGGATCCTGGGGCCTGCTTGTCAGGTGGGTGCGAGTGAGCCCTGGGGTGGAGATGGTTCAAGTCTCCACTTCCTGGTCATTGTGCCCGCCTGTGAGGTAGGTACATTGTTCATGAGCCCAGAGGTTAGGGATCTGGCCGGGCATGAGTTGCCTGATTTGGGTCCTTGGGCCCCCCTCTGTGGTGGGTGTTGGGTTTGTGATCCATCGGTTGGGGGATCCATTGGGGCTCAGGTCATCTGACCTCAGTTCTTGGTCCCACCAGCAAAAACTATGCTCTCCTTAGTAAAAAAAAAAAAACAAACAGTGGATGAACACCTGATGCTCATGAAGAATATGGCAGCCCATCTGGTACAACAGCAGAAGAAGGAGACAGAACAAAGTGATGACAACAAAAATACATTTGAATGGAGACTTGAAGTTGACTAAGTGAGCTAATGAACATTGAGAGGGCTGAGTTATCCTTGGATCGGCAAAATTAACAGCATTTCAGAACTATCCAAGCCACTTGGGCAAAACCCTCAGAATTGAACTCTCCGGGACCTTTAGCTGATATCAGGTGGCAGTTCCCCATCCCTGGGTACTTGGACATCCAGGCCAGATGTGGCTTCTCCTGTCTCCTCTCCTTCCCCAAGAAACAACTAGAAGAAATCACAATTTTGGAAACAATGATTTCACTCACTTTTTCCTAGTCCTTGATTCTTCCCACCCCAAACAGTATGTGTGTGGGCTGGATAGTAGGTTGGTTGGGTTGAACTAGGCTTCTATGCCCGTTGACATGTACCAGAGCTAAATGGGATGTGGGACATACTGAACAGCCCTGCAGTACATACTGGCAAGCATGGGAACCAGGGTAAGGTGCAGAACTGATGGGGTTACGGGGAGTCACCCCAACGAGGCTACAGCTCCCACTGGTTTGCATGAAGGCCGAGTATGAAGTGGGCAAGATCGGGCTGGACTGCAGCACCCATTGGTTCACGTGGAAGACAGGGCTGGAAACAGAATTGACCCAGCAATTGCAGCAACCAGCATGTGCATAAGCTGATTGGGGTGATCATCTCAGATGAAGTTTCTCTGGAAATCCCTCCAACTGAACTGCTGATCTCACTACCCCAACCATGAAGAGACTATGTTAGCCAGTGGACTCTGAATAGGTTTCATCATGATTGGAATGGTGAGATTTGCAGCAATCCAAAACTGTTGAACTATCAAAGCTGCTTGAGCAGGACCCTCAGAGTGTGCCTTACATTGGGGATCTGGGATGGGTGGGAGGCTGAGTGGGGCTTATCACTTTGATTCCCCCCTGACCCCAAGCAAAAGGGAAAAAAGTGATAACCTTAGTGTGGAAACAATGGTATTACTTGCTTTCATCCTGTAACCCTTGACCCTTTGTACCTTAATTAACTAAGATTATTAAAGAAAAAAATATTAAAAATTTAAAGAAAAAGGAAGGATGGGGGTTGAAGGTGAAAGAAGAGGAGGGAAGCAATTATGGTTATCTTCTTAGATTTGCATCTAGGAAATATATGAAATCTGTTCTCTTTATAGTAATAATATGCAAACATTTTAATTGTCTCACATAAAAAGTGTTCAAGATAATTCAGCACTTTTGAAGACTATAAGATTAGGTATGTCCTCATTTTTTAAGCAAAAAGAAACAGCTAGCACTAACTCAGGCAATATATGAATTTACTAAGCATTTTGCTAGAATTATGAATCTCCAAGTTTTTCATATAAACAAGTATCTTCCATGGGCAATAGAAAGAATGATGGGGAGAGTGTGGTGAAAAATGTATTAATCTAAAAATAAGAAAGCAGACTATACAGGATCTTTCATTCTAAGGAAAAAATTCAAACAGGGTACAAAAAAGTGGAGATCAGGTGGGATGGAATCTCAATACTGGAGATGTTATTGAGGTGACATTTAAACTGACATTTCTGGGAACGAATAATATCTAAAAACTATTTCTGGAAGCATGAACATAGGAATTAATTTGAAATCCAAAGGATTGATTCATGAGTTAAAAACTTAGGAAAATCTGGATGGTTGAGTAGAAATTTCCTGGAGCAAAAATTAAGGAAGTACAATTGAACACTTTGTGATATTTGTAATGCTGCCAGTTACAACAAATCAGTTAACTTAATCTTCCCTTATACTGCCACTAATATACCCATATGGACGCCACACCAACTCAGTTGTGCTGAATAAGAGGGGCTGTTTCGTGAGATAAAGGTGTTATAATATTTTAAGATTTAGCTTGGAAACAGGAAGAGAACAAGAGAAAACAGGGGCCACAGCCAGGTCTCCCTCTTAATGAGAGGAGCTCAAATCCTCAGGCCATCTTACAATCCTACGGACTATTAACAGAGAGCTGGCTTGGAAGTGGAGTGGCTGGGACATGATGCAGCATTCATGTTAGATGCCAACATTAGCTTTACCTGCTGTGCCACCATGCCACCCCTATAATGAAGTTGTTAATGACAAATAAGATGAAGTTTCTTATTATGTAAATCAGCACCAATGGTAAATATTCTTGTCCAAGATTTGGTATGTCCAATCTCTTTGCTAAGTCTGTACCTTCTAAATATGAAATTTTGAACAACAAGATCAAAAATAAATATTTGAGACTAAATTAGTGCAGAGAACTAGGGAAGAACACGTTCCTGACCAATTAACCATTGACAAGATTTTCTCTGTGTTTGACATATTTTCCACGTCACACTCTGATACTATTGGCTCACCCCATCTACTTTTTTTGTTTTGTTTGTTTTGTTTTTGACTAGTTGAACTAATGGGAAATATATTTTGTTAGATTTCTCAAAGAACCAGTTCTTTGATTTATTGATCTTATGTATTTTTTGGTTTCTATTTGATTTATTTCTTCCCATATTTTGGTTATTTCTTTCTTCCTGTCAATCTCGGGATTGCTTTACTGTTTCTTTTGTAGCTCCTTGAACTGTAAAGTTAGCTAATTTCCTTAGCTCTTTTTAAATTTCTTAATATAAATATTGATTGAGAAAAATACTGATTGAGATGAACTTTTCTCTTAGCATCACCTTGATCGTGTCCCCTAAATTTTGATATGTTGTGTTGATGCCTTCATTTGTTTTCCAATATTTTTTATTTCTGCTTTCATTTATTCCCCATCTCTTTGCTCATTTGATAACCTTGTGCAGTCAGAGTTGAAGTATTGCCCTCATCATGAAGCCAGCTGTAACACTCTGAACCAGATCTGTCAGAATACATATCAGGGAAAACACTGGCGAGTGCCTGTGGGTGTACCAATCTAAATCAAATCCAGATCAAATAAAGAACCTGGGATTTCAGCTTCCAAGCCATCAGGATTTTAGATGCCACACTAGAGAGAGGGCAGGACTGAAGGGAGACATCAGGCAGGCTGATCCACCCCAGGAGCATTCCTGCTCCCATTTCAGAGAGCTTTCCCCATGACTGCCTGCCTTCCCCTTCCTTCCTTCCTTTCTTTTATATATATACATATTCCTCATCTCTTTCCTTCTCTGATTGCATAACATTGATAGTTTTATAAAATTAGGTTTGAGACTAATCTCCTTTCTGTTTACCTGAAGGATAAATTCATTAACATCAGTATCAGCAGAAGGTCATTTTTCAGACCTCCGCTAAGTCACGTAACATCATGTATGCCTGTACAAGTCACAAGCACAACCTTCTACCACTTCCTACTTCTCAGGCTTTTGACGCTTTCATGGTCAAGGTGGTGTCAATAAGAGATCCAAATGAGGTTCAAGCTTTGAGGGAGATGAAAAGATCTGCAATTTTACATTCTGAAACTTTCCCCAATTGTGCTTGACTTAGTTGATCTCTGTAGGTGTTTGCTATAGTTCAGATGCTGTCTGTGTCCTCATCGTCCATCTTTACAGTCTATCCAGGACCTGGTACGTATTTAGCAGATGCCAAATGAGAGATTGGATCTTCAGCACAGTGAGATAACCTTGAGTTTATATGAATTTCAAGAATCCAAATCTCAAGGGCAACATGCAAATGAAAGAGAACCTCGCCTTAATGAAATCACAGCCACAAGAATTTGCCAAGAAAACAATCTGTATAGATCTTTTCTCTAAATATTTTTTTAGGAAAGCTACTTATTTTTTGAAAAAATTTCAGTCATAGAAAAGAACACATATTGAACATAAGAATCAAGACCTGATTCCAAATAATGCACCAATGCCTGGATTAGATAATGACACCTAATTAAAACATTAATTAAAACTAGTAATCCTTAACTAATTAAGAGAATGAAAAAGCAGTATTCAAATTTTTACTTTTCAAATACGTGAAGATAATTAGTAGGTGTTCTTTGTGTATTTTAGAATTAAATAAAATGGAAAATGAATATAAAAGTACTTCTATCAATGCAAATATTGCAAGCAATGTTTGGTGTTTCCAGAACCAACTGGAGGAGTCCTGTGGGAGTGCTGATCTCTTCACCCTGCAAAATTGCCAATCACGTAATCGTTTTATACTCACTTGCAAATCTTACTGCAGTTTAAATTGAACAATTGTCATTTTTTAACCTTTTCCTGGAACTTTATAGGAGTTCCTACGCACTTTCATTCTCTGAGATTTCAGCTTCTAAAAACAAAATACCCAAGAGAAACAGGTGAGAGATACATTGGCTGCCACTGTGAAGTTAGAAAGGTCCTTCACTGAGTGTCCAAGAGGATGGGTTTTAGGGTCAAATTATTGCCAAGAGCTTCCAAAATCCACATCTGATTAATTCCAAACACTATTCTACTTGTATTATGTTGTACTCTGAAAAATTTAAATGAAGGTAGAGCCAGCAGAGTATCATACCTATCAATTAAAAGCCCCAACATAGCATCAGCAACAATTTATAACATTATGGAGTTAATTGACATAGTATTGAGTAACCAATATGTTAAAAAAAAAAAATGCAAGTTCTTTACCACATCCTGTGACTACTTCATTGACATTTCTGTTTTTATTTATATACAACCTGGTTCTATACATCTTAAAATGGCTATAGAAGGTTAGGCGAGGTGTGGGGGGAATCCTAGTATCTATAAAACTGTGTCGGGGCCCGGCGCGGTGGCGCAAGTGGTTAAAGGTCCTCGCCTTGCACGCCCGGGATCCCATATGGGCGCCGGTTCTAATCCCGGCAGCCCCGCTTCCCTTCCAGCTCCCTGCTTGTGGCCTGGGAAAGCAGTCGAGGACGGCCCAAAGCTTTGGGAACCTGCACCCGCGTGGGAGACCCAGAAGAGGCTCCTGGCTTCGGATTGGCATAGTATCGGCCCGTTGCGCTCACTTGGGGAGTGAATCATCGGACGGAAGATCTTCCTCTCTGTCTCTCCTCTCTCTGTATATCTGCCTTTCCAATGAAAAAATAATAAAAATTAATCTTAAAAAAAAAAAAACTGGGCCCGGCGCGGTGGCGCAAGTGGTTAAGTCCTCGCCTTGCACGCCCGGGATCCCATATGGGCGCCAGTTCTAATCCCGGCAGCCCCGCTTCCCTTCCAGCTCCCTGCCTGTGGCCTGGGAAAGCAGTTGAGGACGGCCCAAAGCTTTGGGACCCTGCACCCGCGTGGGAGACCCGGAAGAGGCTCCTGGCTTCGGATCGGCATAGTATCGACCCGTTGCGGCTCACTTGGGGAGTGAATCATCGGACGGAAGATCTTCCTCTCTGTCTCTCCTCTCTGTATATCCGCCTTTCCAATAAAAAATAATAATAATTAAAAAAAAAAACTGTGTCACATAATGCAATGTAATTAATAAAAAACAATAAATAAATGTATTTAGATTTAAAAAATTCTAAATGAAAGATGGAGGGAAGGACTCAAACATACTAAAATCAGTGATTTCCCAGACAGTTGATTTAAAGATCTTGCCGATCTTCACAAGATTTGGCATAGATTGAATAAAGGCTACGAGGTCCTCATAGAAGAGAATATAAAAGTGTGAAATTGCTAGTCAGCTATAAAGGAAATAAATGATTCCATTATTATGAAATGTGAGCAAACATCAACATGAAAGCCCTGGGCAATGTGCTTAGCCACCATCTATTAATAAACAGGAGGTTGATGACTTCTCTCTCTGCCTCAAAAGAAATAGTCATGTTATTGTCTGCCAAAGGATGCTTGTACATTTGGTAATATCCACAGCACACAGATTAAGGCAACAAAAAACATCTCCCCTGGGTTGGTGGAAAAACTGTGAACAGAAATAATTTGTTTCCAAGTGAAGTTCAAGACGCTTTAAGTCCTTCCATATCACTGAATTCTGCATGGGGGGCGGGAGGGGGTGCTACCTGTTTACTCAGTTAACTGTTGCAGTAAATGACCCTGAAGCTCCTACTTAAAGAGGGTAATCAGTGTTGACTGCCTTAGATGGGATGGAATGGGTGGAGTTCATTTCAATGGAGAAGATATGTGACTGACTGGCCAGAGTATCCTAGATTATCCTGTCTTTGAGCCCTGAAGTAGGCTCAGAAAAAGAAAGAGAAACAAATTGTTTCACAACATAGAGAAGGGCCCTTTCTGTCCTGTGTGCAAGTGTATCTGCCTCATTTGGTCCTCTGAAGAGAGGGCAAGATCAGAAAGCCGGTGGATTGGTCTTAGAGCTAAGGACCACAGAGAAATGAAATCTAGGTTGCAAAGAAACCCAGTTGCATTTTCTTGTTTCAATCCCAATTATACTTTATCAGTAAATTAAGTAACCCTAGGTGACATTTTAAACTCAAGTTTCTGTAAGGGACCTGTGTATTACCGAAGTATCATAACAGACCCTCTGGCTGGGTGTGGTCACACGCACCCAGTTCACCAAGGATCACCTAAACTTAGTGAAAGTTGAATGACTACCACCCTTGGTGATGCCTGATGCTTCTCTGTTCATCTGAGGCTAAAAACCAACTGATTTACTAAAATAATTTAAACTAACAGGCTGCAGTCCGATAATACCTCATAGCAATAAATTGTTTCTGTATAGCTAAGAAAATTGGTATTCAGTGTGGAAACAGGATTGATGGCTAGCTGTGTTCTTAGAAGACTGACAAGTGCTGTTGATGACTTAGCTAGACACCAGGATGCTTAATATGCAGAACTCTTCAGGTCCTACCCAGATGGCTCCCAAACCTAGAAGTCTTTGGTAGCTGGCACTTGTCCCTGCCAGGACTCTTACAGACTCTACTTCAAGCTCCATTTGTATTTTTCTATCCAGTGGGATGGAGCCACTGGTTTCACATTGGGCTTCATTCTCTCTTCTGCATTTGTACCCCACACAGATGCCCACTGCCTGATTCAGGAAGACTATAACCTTCATCTCCCCTTGATCTCACTCTGCTTCTCTTCTGAGCTTAGGAAAAACAGAAAGAGAATTTGCTTGATGTTGTTTGATTCTACTTTGTAAATCTGGCTTTTTGTGAAAATACTTGTTTGTAGGATAAAGGAAATCATTTTAGCTAATTCTTGGAGATACAAACTTACAGAAAATATTAGGCAAATGCATCCAACACATCTGATGGGGTATAAATACAGATGTCATTTTCCTTACCACCTATGAGATGTGGCAATGGCTGGGAATGGTTGAAGGATTTGTCCTTCCTGTAGTCTGAATCTGAGACCTGAAAATCATTTGACTTCTTTCTCTGCACAGCAGTTTCTTATCCATTTGTGTTGATTTTTTCCATAGTACAATATTCTGTTCAAGACTGATTGCTTTTCTTGCATGTGGAATTTCTCTAGCACCAGTTTGTTAGGTTCCATTTGCTGTATGGAATTGCCTGTGAGTGTTTATCTACAATCAATTTGATCCATTTGGCAAGTTCTATCTCTGAATTCTCCCCTGATCAACAGTTCTGTCTGCCCCGCCACCAATAACCTGCATTCCTGATCACTCTTTCTCATGACAAATGATGTTTATTCCACTCTCCATTTTCAAAATTTAACATAGATTTTTGTCTTCCCACATATTAATTAGAATAACCATACACACACACAAACACATGTTTAAGTTTTAAAAAATAATTGTGTCAAATGTGTATCAATTTTAGGAGAACTCAGAGGGGTTTTTTATTGCCAAATTTTCTAATCCAGTACAAAGATTATCTCTCCATTTATTTAGATCTTAGATGACTGATTTTATTCACTGTGCAACACTTTTTGCATGTAAATGTTTAACTTGTTTCTACATTTATACTCAACCAATATTTGCAACTGAAAATGCAGTTTATAGTTATTTGTGATGCTCATGTAATATATTCTCTAAAAATTTACAAGAGTAGTTCAAATATTTAAAGGGAACATCACATTAAAAAATGTGGAAGACACATCAAGTATAGAAAGCTTTCTTCTATATATTTTGTATCTGGTTGATTTGCATGATCTACTATTCATTTGAATACACATTTTCCCACATATTTATTTTTTGGGGGGAAGATAGATTTACAGAGAGAAGGAGAGACAGTGAGAAAGATCTTGCTTCTGTTGGTTGTCTCCCCCAAGAGACTACAATTGTTAGGGGTCAGATGATCAGAAGCCAGGACACAGGAGCCAATTCCGGGTCTCCGTTGTGGGTGCAGGAGCCATCCTCTACTGCTTTACCACACTGGAAGCAGAGAGGTGGATGGGAAATGGAGCAGCTGGGACATGAACCAGCAGGCATATAGGATCCCAGCTGCATATAAAGCACAAGTTAAGCCACTGAACCCACAACAGGCCCCGGTTTACATTTTATGTCACATAAACTTGGAAGATTTTCTATATGTCATCTGATCATAGTTGTTTTTATTTGTATGTATTTACTTTCTTTTTTTTTATTGTTGTTTACATTGTATTATGTGGTACAGTTTTATAGGCGCTGGGGATTCCCCCCACCCCTCCCCATACCCCTCCCCCCATGGTGGATTCCTCCACCTTGCTGCAAAACCATAGTTCAAGTTCAGTTGAGATTCATTCCTTGCAAACACATGCCTAGCATAAAGTTCAGCGTCTTATTGTCCAGATAAGTTCAGTGGCCTCTTGGGGAGACCTTCTCTGGTCTGAAGATAGGTCTAACAGAGTAAAGATCCGGTCATATAAAATCCCCAACAAAACCTCAGTATCAATATACAACATTATGGAATTAATTGACATAGTATTGGGTAAACAATATGTTAAAGATAATGCAAGTTCCATTCTTCGAAACATCTGGGTTGAGACAGTATCAATGACAGGTTCAAAAAAATAATAAACAACCAAACAAAAAATTAGAAAAGCTGCATTTGCAGGGACCAGTATGAGAACCTAGTGGATAAACCCTTGCCTTTGTATGGGCCGGGATACCATATGGGCGCTGGTTCATGTTCCAGCTGCTCCACTTACCATTCAACTCCCTACTTGTGGCCTGGGAAGTCAGTTGACAAAGGCCCAAAGCCTCGGGACCCTGCACCTGCATGGGAGACCCAGAAGAAACTGTGGCTCACTGTGGCTCCTAGTCTCAGATTGACTCAGCTCTGGCCATTGTGGCCACTTGGGGAGTGAAAGAACGGATGGAAGGTCTTTCTCTCTGTCTCTCATCTCTAAAAATCTGCCTTTTAATAAAAGCAAGTAAATCTTAAAGAAAAAAAATTTCCAGCATAAACACTGAGACTTATGTTTGCTTTCTTGTTTTCTTCCTTTTTTCCCATTTATTTATTTATTTATTTATTAAATTTTAGCCCACACATACAAGGGAAAAGATGTAGTATATGTCATTTTGAGTCCATTTTGCCAAAATAGGTATGATCTCACTATTTTTCATATAGGCGATTAATATTTAATTGTGCATATATACCACATGCTCTATTATTTAATCTGATGCTGTAATTTAAATAAATTTCTGAATATCAGCTGTTGCATACAGTGCCTCATGAAGGTGATGGAGCCTGTCGCACTCTGGCTCATTGTGTTCTTAAACGTGATGGAGCATGTCCCACTCCGCCTGATTGTGTTCGAGCCTTTGGGGTGCATACGCAGTAGTGGGATTGCTGGATTATATGATAAAGCTACTTCTAGTTTTTAAAGAAGTCTCCACGTGATATTCCGAAGTGGTTACACTCATTTTCATTCCCTTCAATGAGACGTAATAACTCCCCATTCTAACCAGCATTTGTTACTGTATGTGTTTTGCATTAAGAACAACCTAACGGGGGGAGATGTTATTTTATTGTGTTGATTTGCTTTTCTCTTATGGTGTTTTTCTTATTCTATATCTCATTCTCTGTTTTGTTGGTTTGTTTTGTTTTGTTTGTTTCTGTGTATTTTGTGGGGAGGATTAGACAAAACTCTCCAGTAACATTAAGTGAGGTTAGTGAAAGCCAGAATGCACCTAGGGAAAGCAGTTCAAGTGTAAGATCATCCGTGGACCTTCTACAAATAGTATGTATTAAGTCATGTATGTTCTATTACTTTATTTTTCTATTCGCTTCTTCTATCAACTAATGACAGAGTTGGACGCTCCAATTATACTTATCAATTTGTATATATATATATATATTCAGATTTATGTTATTTTTTAAAAGAATATTTATTTATTTATTTATTTATTTATTTATTTATTTATTTATTTATTATTGTAAAGGCAGATGTACAGAGAGAAAAAGAGACAGAAAGATCTTCCACCCACTGTTTCAGTCCTCATGCAGCTGCAATGGCCAGAGCTGAGTTGTTCCAAAGCCAGGAACAAGGAAACTTCTCCAGGTCTGCCACCTGGATGCAAGGTCCTAAGCCTTGGGCCACCCTCCACTCTTTCCCAGGTCACAAATAGGGGGCTTGATAGGAAGTGGAGCAGCCAGGATACCAACCAGCGCTCATGCTGGATCCAGGTGGATGCATGGCAAGGATTTATCCACTAGGGTATTGCGTTGCTATTTTCTTTCATACTAAAATCACTGCTCTATTGTTCATTGCAAACAAATTTAGGACTGTTTTTCAATTATTCTTTTTAGTACCTGTCTATGATTGATATTTAATACTGTTAGATTGTACAGAGCAGAAATCATTCCACAACCTTGCACAAATCATGTGACATTCTTATCCAGGAATGTTTACAATGCTGAATCACCATAACTTTGTTTCTGTAAAGGGCACACCTGCCATGATGAGTACCTTGTGTTACTCACCACAAGCATGTGCAAACCAGGGAACTGCTGCCTCTGCCTACCCCCATCCTGAAATGCAGGAAAATCCAGTGCTCTCTTCTGGCAGGGAGTGGTCTTACAGACTCCCCCCCAACTCATAAAACCTTCTCCCCTCAAACAAAAGTCTCTCTCTCTTCCTCAATGATCCCCAAACCTAAAAAAAACTACTTATATTTAATGTAGTTTTTGTTAAGTTTGTTGTAAAATCTATCAGTTGTATTCATTTTATATTTCTTCCATTTTCCTTTTGTCTTATTTTTCTTGATCTTCTGGTGATGTTTAGACTTTTTATGGAATTCCATTTACTTTTCTGCAGGTGACATTTCTAGCTTAACTCTGTCAGGTTTTTAATAGCATCTTTGAAGTAAACACTCACATAATATACCAGCTTAAACATGTACCTTCATTATATGTGAATATAAATATAAATAAACATAAATATAAATGTAATTCAAAGACAGATTTACAGTGAAAAGAAAGAAAGATCTTCCATCCACTGCTTCACTCCCCATGTAGCTGCGATGGCCAGAGCTGAGCTCATCCAAAGTCAGGATCCAGGAGCATCTTCTGGGTCTCCCACATGAGTTCAGGGTCCCAATGCTTTGGGCCATCCAATGCGGATTTTCCTGGCCAATAGCAGACAGCTGCATGCAAGCATCGTACACTGCTCCAGCAAGCTGTTGTAAATGGACATCTGCAGCAGTCTGTGGCAGGAACACATCGTATGGCTGCACCAGATGCAAGCTAGAACCATGTGATTAGCCTGGGTGGCCTAGAGGAGGATGAGGCCCAAGACTGCTTGGGGAGATGCAGGTAGCTGTGGAGTAATTCCACCAGCAGCAAGTGGCACACAGCAACCTCAAGATGAAGAACCCTGAGCCCAGCACAATAGCCTAGCAGCTAAAGTCCTCACCTTGAATGCACCCAGATTCCATAGGCACTGGATATAATTCCAGCAGCCCTACTTCCCATCCAGCTCCCTGCTTGTGACCTTGGAAGACAGTGGAGGATGGCCCAAAGCCTTGGGACTCTGAACCTGCGTGGGAAACGCAGAAGAGCTCTTGGCTCCTGGCTTCGGGTCAGTGCAGCTCTGGCCATTGCAGCCACTGGGGGAGTGAATCATCAAATGGAAGATCTTCCTCTCTGTCTTTCCTCCACTCTGTATATCTTGCTTTTCAATAAAAATGAATAAATCTTAAAATAAAAAAAAAAGATGAAGAACCCCCTCTGGGCTCCAGAATAGGAATCAAGCTGGCAGACTTTGGACTGCATTTCCTATTTTCTGAATGCTAGCCTGTAAGAGACTTCTGGGGATTCTGGGTCTCCCACATAAGAGCACAATTGTGGAGCTCAAAGGACAAATAAATCCCTAATTCAACAAGATGGCAACTAACAGTCAAGGTCACTATATTACATGTGACAAGCAAGATGCGGGCAAAGGGCAGAGCCTAGGCATGAACCAGGGAGGGGATCAAGTTGTTTTAAAGAAAGACTGATCCGTGTCCTGGCGGCGTGGTGTAGCAGTTAAAGTCTTTGCCTTGAACACACCGGGATCCCATATGGTTGCCAGTTCTAATCCTGAAATCCCTGTTTTTCATCCAGCTCGTTGCTTGTGACCTGGGAAAGCAATTGAAGTCCCAAAGCCTTAGGACC
The DNA here is from genome assembly GCF_017591425.1 of Ochotona curzoniae. Classification (NCBI taxonomy): domain Eukaryota; kingdom Metazoa; phylum Chordata; class Mammalia; order Lagomorpha; family Ochotonidae; genus Ochotona; species Ochotona curzoniae. The sequence continues at coordinate 139,341 of NW_024465090.1, read as the reverse complement.
CTGCACAGTGTGGAAGACCTGAAGGAAGTTCCTAACTCCTGGCTTCAGATCAGCTCAGTTCTGGCTGTTGCAGTTACTTGGGGAGTGAATTATTGGACGGAAGATTTTCCTCTCTGTATATCTAACTTTCTAATAAAAACAAATAAATCTTAAATAATAATGATAATAAATGTTGATTGACTAGGACCATTTCTGTCACATCCCTGGCCTTTGGGAGGTGGCTTCTGCACTCCTGCTGATAACAACTGGCTCCTAGTTCTCCTCTCCTGGAATTCCTGGAATTCCTGGCATGAGGCTATCTGCTGTTACTATAGAAGTTTTGTATTTCCCAAATAAACCTGAACTACTTAGATGTAACCCCTGCTGCATCTGTATGTCTCTCGTGCACCAGGAGGCTGGGTGGATGGCACAGTCTCACCCTCTAAGAATTACACTTTGATTCATCTATTTTTTTTTTTTTTTTTATTTTTTTATTGGAAACGTGGATATACAGAGAGGAGAGACAGAGAGGAAGATCTTCCGTCCGATGATTCACTCCCCAAGTGAGCGCAACGGGCCGATACTATGCCGATCCGAAGCCAGGAGCCTCTTCCGGGTCTCCCACGCGGGTGCAGGTTCCCAAAGCTTTGGGCCGTCCTCGACTGCTCTCCCGGGCCACAGGCAGGGAGCTGGAAGGGAAGCGGGGCTGCCGGGATTAGAACCAGCGCCCATATGGGATCCCGGGCGTGCAAGGCGAGGACCTTTAACCACTTGCGCCACCGCACCGGGCCCTTGATTCATCTATTTTATACACATATAGCTATATAGATTTATTTATGATTTGTTTTCATTTTTTAAAGAAAATGTTACAAGCTTTATCATTTCCAAAGCTGCCATTTCCAAGCATTTCTGTGAACTGATTTAATGTATATTTTGTTGTATATTCTTTAACCACCATTGCATTTCGATGTGGTTACTGATACTATGGACAAGATAAGGACAAGAATGTGAGGTCCAGTGATACTCTTTTTATGAGTACTGCATGTTTCATCACATGTTTTTGCTTGTGATGCTGTTCCTCACTGTAGGGCTTGTCTACTTCTCATATTCCCACAGAGCCTTTATATGCAAAAAGTGGACCGCACATCAGAGTAGTTCTGGGAGTAATAGTCCCTGGTTGCTCATCAGTTAGGATGTACACTGAGAGTGAAGGCTTTGCCTGAAGAAGTGTTTGAGCACGTTGGCACTGCATATTACATGCACAGCTCAAAGAAAGACAGGTCAGACTTGTATGGGTCAAGTGTGCACTATTCTTACACAGACAGGACAGTGGCGTGTGCTACTGTTAGAGTGCTAGTATAATGTTAGTATGCTAGTATGTTAGAATGTTAGCGTTAGGCAATATCAGGCCCCTTCGTGCCAAGAAGCTGCTGCTTTACTAGGTTGGGATGTGTCTGGACCATGGAAAAACTCTACTCTAGTGATAAATGTTGTTTCTCGGTGACTTTCGAACAGTGTCACAAGCCTTATGTATAGAATGCACCCAGGTGCAGAAGGACAGTGACACAAGTCATCTGGTCCCCAGAACAGGATGATCCATAAAGATAATGTGTGTGTGAATGGAATGAGTTGTCTAGACCCAGGGACCTTAAAGGTAATATATGTGGGAACAGAGTGGACCACTTGTACCTGGACTTTACGCTGATTGCTCTGTTTGAATGATGTATGTGATGGCTGAAAGAGGGCCCATGTAATCACTGGCCTTTTCTAGTTCGGGGTCTGACAGCTCCTTGGCTGGTTTGCATGCCCCAAGATGTGTCTGGCTCCAGCATGCTGGAACAATAAACTCTGCTTGCTTTTGCATTATCAGTAAGGGTCTTTGCCGTTCATAGGAAGTTGACAAAACCAGAGACTAACACTATGGACTTGAGAAAGAAAAAACACACACAACAAGACTTTGGCTTTTCCAAATCACTCTTGTGAATCTTTCTGAAAAGGAATGCAACACATCCTCTAGATGCGTATACCCAATATGGGTGCCAGTCACTGTGCTTGACTGATTTGAAATAGAGATGGGACAGCCAGCACATGTGCCATGAGTGAAAGTTACACATCTCACTCAGAAGGATTGAGTTCAAGTGATCAATTTTTAACATTTTAGGCTAGATAAAAATATTTTTATTAGTATTTTTTATTAGTATCAAGTGACTCAGCTTGTCACTTTTAACCTGTCCAGTAGAACATTTTGAATTGAAAACATAGCTTGCATTTTTGTTTCACTGGATGATGATACCAGTAAGATTTGGAATAGGCATGAGAGCACCTAGACGTTCTGGATAAAACACATTAAAATTTTGTGTAATGATTGGTAATGTTTGACTCTGAGCTTTCTTTCAGTCCAAAACCTACCAAAATTCAGTGAATCAATTTAATTGCGTGGGAGTTAGAACTGTTTGGGGGAGGGCTGAAACTGAGTGTGTAAAGATTTTTCTAAGATTAGAATTTATTTTGTGAAAATTTAGCTCTAGGCTATATATAGCAATTGTATAACATTGAAAGAAAAAAAAAAACTAAAACACAAAGTTAAAGAAAAAAAAAAAAAGCTTTCCAGAAATTGTACCATGTTCAAACATGGCAAATTATCATGTATTTGAAGGTAGAAAAAGAAAGTAAAAATGAGAAAAGAAATTTTTACAATCCTTCCTAGAACCTAAATTCAATAGCCATATAGCATTAAGTAACAAGAACTATACCTGTAAAAACATATATACTCACGATCAGAAAGATCATTTAGTCTTCAGGTTTGGAAGTACTGTAGTTAGCTTCATTTTATTTCTGAATGTAAACTTCCTGTCTCCAAAAGATGTCCAGTTAGGAGCAGCTGTGAGCCATGTTTATGGGTTTGTTTCCAGCAACTCTGGGGGAAAATCATGAAATTTTACAATTATTTTCACAGTAGCTTTAGCTAATTTTTCTTACTGTTCTCTTGCTCCCCTAAAATTTAATTTAAAACAAAAGCATGTTGGGAAAGTCTTTTTGAAAAAAAGACACTTGAAAAGCAGAGGAGAGAAAGAGTTCTTCAATCTTTCTTTTTCCCAGTTCACTCCCAAAACGCCTGCAACAGCCAGAGTTCAGCCAAACTGTTTTGCAGAAGCCAAGACTTTCAAAATGGATTCCACACTGGTGGCGAGGGTCCCAGTTCCTGTGCCCCCCTCTGCTGCCACCCTCTTGAGCTACACGTCAAGAATCTGGATGGAAAGACTATGAGTCTTACACAGAATGCAGGCTGTTTACCTTGCTTTATCTCAACATATCCCCTGACATGATATTACTTGCAAAACTCCTTTGCCTCGCAACTCAGAGTTTATCCCATGCTTTTTTGGACACTAATAGCCCCAAATTAGGAAATCTGCTCCAGTGCACTTAGTAAGAGCACAGCATTGTCACCAAAACACAAATAAAGTAATGCCATATCTGTCCAAAGAAGGAAATGGTGCAAATGACATTTGTGTCTTCAGGCGCTCAGGCAATGTGCTAAGTAGGTATCAGGACTTTAACAGTTTGCAAACATAGGTAACACTTCTGGTTTTCCTTTCAGCTGCATGAATTAAGAAGCCAGTGTTTTTAGAGAATCATCATCATAAGAAACCCAGGTAGGCTTCACCAATCAGGAACTGTGTATTTCAAGGTCACTGTTTCACCTGCTTATGCCATGTTTTCTTCATAAATAAAACATCTTAATAATGCCTATCTTAAGGAATGCTTCAATCAACTTGTGTGCAATCTACAGGCTATAGTTATTACTCTGAGGATGACAGCTAAATAATGATTTTTGTTCAACTTCAATAAGAAAACTAGATGTCAATAGAGGGAATGTCCTAAAAGAGGAGAGCATGATGTTTCTTCTTTGCTTTCCCATTCTATCTTGTAGGTGAGCAAACTGACAACTTTTGCAAGCCTCTAAAATGTCTGATTTATCAGACACAAAGTTAAACAACTGACAAGCATCTTTCATCCTCAGAATACAAAGACTCAGAATATTTTAAATGCTTAATTTTTTTCTCATATGCCCCATTGAACATATTAAAAATCCAAGTCCCTAAGGTTATTCTAGCTATTTGAAATTGTAATGGCCTTGCTGCTACAATTTGGTTGTAAATGGTAGAATTTTCTTCTTTTTAATAGCTGATTAGCATTCCACTGAGTAGATTAACCACAATTTGTTTATCCATTCTTCTTTTGACAGGCACATGCCTTATTTTTTTCCCCATGTCTTTGCTTTTGCAGATTGTACTGCTATAAAATGTAGGATTACAGATAATTTTTCCCATATGCAGATCACATTTCTTTTGGATATATTCTCAGAAGTGGGATACCTGGGTCATATTGCAGGTCAATTTTCAGTTATTTCAGCACTCTTCATATTAACTTCTATATTGGTTAACCTAGCCTACATATTCCCCAGCTGTACCTGTCTTCCCACATCTATAACAGCACATGTTGTTAGTAGAATTCTGAATGTAGGTCAATCTCACCGGAGTTAGGAGGAATATCAGTTTGATTTTAATTTCTAGCTCCCTGAACATTTTTTCATATGTCTATTAGCCGTTTGAATTTGTTCTTTTGAAAGACATCTGTTCGCTTCCTTCAGTCATTTCCTCAGAGGCTTGTTTCTTTTGCAGTTATTAAGTTTCTGAAGCTCTTTGAAAATCCTGGATACAATGTCCCCTATTGATTCTGTAGTGTGTAAAGATTTTCTTCCATTCTGTTGTTGCTTCTTTACTTTCTTGATCATGATTCCTACTTATTACCTCTGCAGACAATATTTACAACAGCATTTGTTGAAGAGACCAGATATTTTTCCTCCTTTTTTTTTTGGTTTTCTTATCAAAGATTAGCTGGCTATACCTGTGTGGGCTCCCTTCTGGGATTTCCATTCTGTTCCACGGATCTTCTTCTCTGTTTATGTACAGCTCCAGACTGTTTTGATGACCACTTCCCTATAATATGTCTTGAGGTCTGGAATTGTGATTCCCCCAGCTTTATTCATATCCTTCAGGATAGCTTTGGCTATTCGTGGTGTCTGGTGTTTTCAGATGAACTTCTGCATCAACTTTTCTGCTTCTGACAAGAATGCTATAAAGATTTTTGGGATCATGTCAAATCCGCATATTAGTTTCGGTAATATGGACATTTTGTTTATGTTGATCCTGTCAATGCAGGAACATAGTAACTTTCCCCATCTTTGAATCCTTCTTGTATTTCACTTGAAAATGCTTTATAGTTTTCATCATAGAAGTCTTACACACATTTTATTGGATTAATTCAAATTTTATTGAATAATTAAGATTAATTAAGATCCTTTTCCACTATTTTAAATGGTACCATATTTGCAATTTCTTTTTCAGTTGCTGTGCTTTTTGTGTATACCAGTGCGGTTGATTTGTGTTCATTAATTCTGCATGCTGCTACCCTGCCAAGGTCTCTTGTGAGTTCCAGGAGTAGATTGATTGAATCTTTTGGTTTTGCTACATAGAGAATTATAAAATCAATAATCAAGGATAGTTTCAATTCCTCAGTTCTAATTGAAATGCTTTAGTTTTCTTGCCAAAAGCTTTGGCAAGGACTTCCAAAACAATATTGAACAGCAAGCTGAAAGTGGACACCTCATCTACTTCCAGATCTTAGTGGCAAATCCTTCAGTATTTCCCATTTAGTATGATGCTGGTGTTGGTTTTTTTGTATATCTCTTTGTGTTATATTTTTTTTCTATGCCATTCTTGCTTCATATTTTTACCATGAAGTGGTATTAGATTTTGTCAAATAACTTCTTTACATTTATTTAGATGATTATATGGTTTTTATTTTTCAGTGTGTTGATGTGGTGAATCACATTTATTGATCTTTGAATGTTAAACCATCGCTACATGCCAGGGATAAATCTTACCTGGTTCAGGTGAATGATCTGCCTGACGTACTGCTGGATCCTTTTGCTTAGTATTTTGTTGAGGATCTTTGCATGTATGTTCATAGAGGATATTACTGTATAGCTCTTTATCTTGTTGTATCTCTATCTGGCTTTGGTATTAAGGTGATGTTGGCTCCATAGAAAAAGTTTGGAAGGATGGTCTCCCTTTCTGTTGCTTGGAATAGCTTGTTGGGGATTGGGGTAATTTCTACTTGAAACATTTGGTGGAATTCAGCAGTGACACCATCTGGTCCAGAGCTTTTCTTGGTTGGGAAGGATTTAATTACTGATTTGACCTTAGTCCTTGAAATAGATGTTTGGATTACCAATTGCCTCATGATTAAATTTTGGAAAATTGCATGTGTCCAAAAATCCATTCTGTTTTTAGGTCTTCTGATTTGTCGGAATATACTTGTAATAGTTCCTAATATTTCTACAAATGCCATAGGCATCTTTTATTTCCTTTTTCATCACTGATGTTATTTCTTTTGTATCTTCTCCATCTTCATTTTGATGAATTGGGCTTATGGGGAAACTATTAGTTGATCTTCTCAAAGAACCAGCTTTTTGATTCATTGATCGTATATATTGCGCTTTCAGTCTCTATTTGGTTTTTTTCTTCCATATGTTTTTTTCCTGCTAATCTTGGCATTGCTTTGCTATTGTATTTCTAGCTCCCTGACTGTGCAGCTGGGTCATTTATTTAGTTTTACTTAAGTGTTGATTGAGATGAACCTTCTTCTTATCAGTGCCTTGATTGTGTCCCATCAATTTTGGTGTGTTGTGTCCATGTTTTCATTTCTTTCAGGCTTTTATTTTCATTTTCTCTTTGATTTCTGGTATAACCTGTTGTTCATTTAGCAGCATATTGTTCAGTCTCCAGGTCTTAATATGTCTTTGGGGTATTTTCACCTATTGCTTTCTAGTTTCACTCCATGATTGGTCAGAGAAGATGCATGTATAACTTCAACTCTGTAAAATTTGCTCAGGCTTGTTTTGTGGCCTAAAACATTGTCAGTTCTAGAGAAAGTTCTGTGTACTGATGGGGAAAAATGCATTCTTTCTGTAGGATGACAGTTTCTGAATATTCATTTAAGTTGATTTGCTCTAGTGTCTGGGTGAGGTTCATTGTTTCCTTACTGAGCTTATGTCCCATACATCTGTCCCTTGATGTTAATGGGATATTAAGGCCACCCACTGTTACTGTTTTGGTGTATATTTCTGCCTTTAAATCATTAACATTTCTTTCACACAGCATATGCATTTATTGTGGTAATCTCATCCAGCTGCATGGATTCATTGATCCTTAGGTGGTGAACTTCATCTCTTTTAATGATTTACATATCGATATCTATTTTATTTATTGTAAGAATGGCTATGCCAGCTCATTTTTCCATTCCATTAGACTGGAATAGCTTTTACCATCTTTTCACTTTGTTTCGGCTGATCAGATCTTGATGAGATTTTATGAGAATGGTGAGTTTTGGATTTTAACCCACTCCACTAATCCCTGACTTAATTGATGTATTTATGACACTTACATTCAGAGGTAAAATTAATGGATGTTAATTTGTACTTGTCATTTTAACAACGGAGTTCTTAGGTTTAGTCTTTGTTGTTTTTGTACTAGGGTGCTTGCCCTATACATTTGCCCTATACATTTCCTTTTCTCTCTCGAAAGAACATGCCTTTGGTTTTGGCAGGTGCCATTTCTGTTCTCTGTCAAAAGAACATTTGCATATACCATAGCAGACATGTTATTTAACTTCATGACATTGTACATTTTAATTTTTCTTCCTGTTATAGATTTTGTTGTGTAGCTTTTCACTTAAGGAGATATACAGTAATTGTGCAATGGAGACTATTATATGTAGATGTGATGATACACTGCAGTATGCGTCTTTACTGCCAGATCAAAGATGGACTCCCTATGAAGCTAATAAATATATCTGGAAAATAGGATGCCTGACTCTCAGCCAATACACACAGTGATGGATTTACCAAGAGCCATACTATTGTAATAATACAGGGGAAATTAGTAGGGTGTGCTGGATACTTGTGGAGGGGGAAGGGAATTCCCAGAGCCTATGAAACTGTACATAATAATAATAATAATAATAAATGAATAAACAGATAGATGAGTAAATAAAATACAGATCCTTAACAAAGTCACACAAAAATTAAAGAAATCTATAAACATCATTTTAGGGAATGTCTGAAAGAGGCAATTTCTTCGAGCTTTTCTTTATTCTGGAAGAATTTTGCTTCATTTTCAAAGACAAAGGAAGTCTTTTCTGCATACATTATTCTGGGGTGACACTTTTTTTCCATTTTAGAATCTTGAATGTGTCATTCCTTTCTCTTCCTGTCATAGAGTTTCTTCTGAGAGATCAGCCGTGAGTCTGATTGTGATTCCCTCTATATGTCAATTGACTTTTTCATGTGCATGTTTAAGGATCTTTTCTTTATGTTCCACTAAAGCAAGCTGAAATTATCATGTGTTGTAATGATGATCACTTTTGGTCAATACTGTTGGGTGTTCTGGGACCCTCCTGTAAGTTGTGTCCCAATTCCTTCTGAGTATTATTGAAGTATTCCTTTATTATTTTATTGAATATATTTTTACATCCAGCTTCTCTTTCTGTACTTTCAGCAACATCCATAACTCTTACATTTTACCTTATAATATTGTCTCATAAAATGTTTTTGAATATTTCTTCTTAGCTTTACATCCAGCTTTTTTATTATTTCCCTTGGTGACAAGAAGTATCTTCCATTTCTGAGGTTTTTTTCTTCTGCTTCTTTCCTTCTGTTGCTGAGATTGCCCACTGAATTTTTAATTTCCTCACTGTGTCCTTAATTTCTAATAATTCTGTATGATTTTGTTTCAGTGTTTATATTTCCTGCAAGGACATATTCCTTAAATTCCTTGAACTCCTGTATGTTCTTCTCATTACTATTGAGCAGGTTTATAACATTTTTTAATTCCTTATCTTCCATTTTCTCGATGTCTTCCTAAGTTAATTATGAAGTTGGCAGAGGCTTTTGGTCCTATACGGGGTATCTTCACTAATATTCATTGTGTCTCTGTCTCTTCCTTTCATCTTGGTCATTACATTTCTGGTTAGCAGATTCTAAGCATTAATTTCTAAGCTGTGTCACTCACAAGTCTATAGGTCTATTTATTGATTGATTTTGATACGTGTTTCTGCATCTCCAGTCACTTGTTTCACTTGTTCTCATGAGTTTCAGGCTTGGACTCTCATGCTAGAATTTTACCAACAGGCTCCCTCCATAGCCCCAATTCCTGACACACCACTCTCCAACTTCTGAGATTCCATGGTGTGGCCACACAGTTGCCTGTACAAACGTTTTGCCACTTCTGATTTGAGCAGTACCCAGGATTATGCAGACACCAGCTGTCCTAAATAACTAGGTTGTTGGTGATGCTTATGTTTCTAGAACATGATGGCTGTTAGATATAAGGGAACCAGGACCTATCTGGATGGAGACTGCAAGATATTATGTTGGTCCTGTTTATCCTTGGGGATAGTGCAGTGACTGAGCCAGAAGTGATTTTGCTCCTAGCCTAGTGCATGTGCAGCTCACTGTGGTCCCTCCAGTCCACAACCTTTACCACATAAATGGCATCTAAACTGGCATTGCTGTGGCTCTGCATCTGCTGGCCCTAGGCCTGTGGGCCATTGAGGCCGACCCTGATGCAACTGACTGTATGCAGAGTTGGCAATGTCCTCCATGTGAAATCAATGCAATGTGTTGAACCAGAAACAAGCCTTGTCCTGGCCCAGTGCATGTGCAGCTCACTACTCTTCTTCCAGTCCTAGAGCCTTTGCCCTACTGCACAAAATGGTGCTTGTGGAGAACTGGGTTGTGAAATCGCCTTGTTCCTGCACTGCCCCTTGGAGTCTGCCGCTCTGCCTCTGCTCTTGCTCAGATCAAACAAATCAGCAGTATATGCAGCTTTTTTCTTGGGTTCATCTCCTGAGCTCCTGGTTCCCCGGCTGGCTCTGGGTGGAATTCTGGATGATGTTTTAGCTCAAATCATCACTCACCAAACACTGCTGTCATTTGGTAACTGCAGCTCCACTCAGTTGTCTCTGCTGCTTCCCTGTGTCCAGGGACTCCAGGTACCCCTCTTCTGTCAGCCTGTCCACTGTTATTTCCTGGATTCTGCACTCTGCCTTACCCGGGCTAATGATTCTCCATCAGTTTAAAGCTTTCCACACTCTATACATCCATCTTGCCTTCTCTGATAGTACTTTTTTTCATTTGAGATGATAAGATGGGATGGTGGATATAGATTAACATGCTAATGTTACAGATGAATAGTGATTGAGACACAGAATGGAGAACTCCCACCTGCCAGTTCACACCCTTAGAATGAGCAGGATCAAGTGAAGTCAAAGCTATGAGCAAGTCCTAGTCTGTTCTCCCACACAGGTGACAGGAAAACAACTGCTTTAGCCAACACTTCTGTCTTCTAAAGTGTATACTAGCAGGAAGTCGAGTTGGGATGAGTGTTAGGAATGAAACCTAAGAATGCTGATTTTGAAGATGAACACTCCAACATTTAGGACAAACACATGCCCTGGTTTGGTAGTCCTTTGATTTCGACTTTTACTTCTGTTATTTATCCGCTCATTCAATACTTTTTTATTTGATTTCAGCTATTCTATAGCAGGTATACAAATTATGAAACACATGTATTATTCCACTGCTTTCTCATGAATTTATCATTAATGCCAAGGCTGCTTGGTTTCCAAGGGTCCAGAGTCTGAACACAGTATAATTCTGGCCATGATTTGCCTGAGGCTATTGCCATGACTGCCATAAGGCCACCACAGGAGTTACAGAATATTGTGCTCACAGGTTCTCGGAGTAGGGTAGGGGTTGAGTATTGAGAGTTCAAGGCTTGGGACACATTTCAAGCAATTTTACCAACCAATGCAAATATCTTTTTTTTTGGTGCTGGGGGAGGCTATCCCTGTATAAATTTTTTAAACTTTCCATTATTTTTGTAAATATTTTGGTAGTGGAATTTCATTTTTGCCATGTAGTATGTTATTATTATTTTTTAAGATTTATTTATTTCCACTGCTAAGACAGATATACAGAGAGGAGGAGAGACAGAGAAGAAGATCATCCATCCAATGATTCACTCCACATGTGAGCACAACAATCCGAAGCCAGGAGCCAAGAAATTCCTCCCCACGTGGGTACAGAATCCCAAGGCCTTGGGCCATCCTCAACTGCTTTCCCAGGCCACAAGCAGGGAGCTGGATGGGAAGTAGAACTGCTGGGATTAGAACCGGCACCCATATAGGATCCCTGTGCGTCCAAGGCAACAGCTTTAGCCACTAGGCCACAGCGCTAGGCCCTTAGTATGTTATTTTAATTAAAACAATGAGATTACTCATTTTTAAATAGTTTTTCTTTCTTCCTGGGACCAGCGTGGTGGCCCTGTGAAGTGCATTGTGTCTATTGTGACCCCATACGTGTGCCTGTTGATATCCCTCCACTTCCCATCCAGCTTCCTGATGGTTGCCTGTGAAAGCAGTAGAGGATTATCCAAAGCCTGAAGATCCTATACCCATGTAGAATACCTGGGAAAAGCTCCAGGTTCCTGACTTTAGATTGACCCAGCTCCAGCCATTGCATCCATATGGGGAAAGAACCAATAGATTTTAAGATAACCTCTACTCTCCTTCACTTTTAAATCTGCTTTTCTAATCTAAATAAATAAAAAATTAAATAGTTGTTAAAAATTAACAGTAATTTTTCTTCACACTTCTATTAGATGCCACAATTTTTTTTCAAAGAATTTATTGATGTAAATTTATAGAATGACTGGATCTATGTTTTTTAAAATATTCTCCTGTTTTCACTATTAAAATATGTTTTGACTTTCCAATTTAGTAGATTTCAATCTGATTTTTTGTAACATCTATACATCATATTTTTTTAAGATTTATTTTTATTATTTTTTTATTGGAAAGGCGGATATACAGAGGAGAGACAGAGAGGAAGATCTTCCGTCCGATGATTCACTCCCCAAGTGAGCGCAATGGCCAATACTATGCCGGTCCGAAGCCAGGAGCCTCTTCTGGGTCTCCCGCGCGGGTGCAGGGTCCCAAAGCTTTGGGCCGTCCTCAACTGCTTTCACGGGCCACAGGCAGGGAGCTGGAAGGGAAGAGGGGCTGCCGGGATTAGAACCGGCGCCCATATGGGATCCTGGGCATGCAAGGCGAGGACCTTAACCACTGCGCCACCGCGCCGGGCCCTGTATATCATATTTTTGCACTGCTTACAACTATGTCAGATTCCCAAAGATTCAGGTTTTGAGCGTGTTGCTTACTCTTCTGAGGGCATTTTTTTTTTAAGATTTACTTTATTTTTATAGGAAATTCAGATATACAAAGAGGAGAAGAGAGAGAGGAAGATCTTCCTTCCATTGATTCACTCACCAAGGTGACAAATCGGCAGGACCTGCAGTGATCTGAAGCTAGGAGCCAGGATCCTCTGGGTCTCCCACACAGGTACAGGTTCCCAATTCTTTTTGGGCCATCCTCAATTGCCTTCCCAGGACACAACCAGAGAGCTGGATGGAGAGCAGGGCTGCAGGGATTAGAACCGGTGCCCATATGTTATCTGGGCATATATAAGGCAAGGACTTTAGCCACTAAACTACCATGCTGGGCTCTGAGAGCATATATTGTGTTTCATTTCTTCTGCATAGCGATTGCTTCTCTATTAGAGGGTTTGATTTTTCTCTCATTAAGACATATATTTGCTCACTAATTTTCAGTAGCATGAATCATTCATATCTTCACTCAGATATTTTTCCTAAGTTTACTAATGATTATTTTTTGTTTCTTATCCAAACAGTAAAACAAAAATCTGATTATTTTAAAATAATCTCTTTTACAAAAAACTAGGCTTAATTGTCCAGTAAAATTTTAGATTTACTAATATAACTCAAGATCAATAGAGAAAATTTTCATAAAGGTGGTTCTCATCATGTAATGTGCGAACTACTATTTCCTACACTATTTCTCTTTGTCTCTATTTCCAAAATTCATACTGGTAACTATGGAGTTACACTGATCATGGTTGTCAACTGATTCCTGATAGTTACTCTGCAAGAATTAGAAGCAGAATAAAGAAATTTGATTTGTGCTTTCATTTCCTCACTTTTCTCATATGTTGAATGTAAATTAAAAGTCCACCAGCTATGAGGTAATGAAGAACTCACATCCAAGTAATGCTAAATGTGTGGCACTCCTAGGATACAGTTACAGTCAAAGGGCTTAACTGCTAGGAGCTAATAAACAACTCAATTACTTAAGCCATTGGTTGCTAGTTTTTCCAGTACAACCAATAAAGTGTAAAATGAATGGCAGCATTCCAGGCAGTGACTAGAAATGTGGCATTTCTCTTCTTAACATTTCACACTACGTGTCCATCACTGTAGGCTTTCAAACATTACAAATCACAAGCACTTTATCTTCAGAAAACTACTTATGAAAACAGTAAACAAGGTGGTGTACCATTATATCCAAAAAGCACAAAACCCTTAAAAATAATTCCATTTAAAGTATTGAAATATAGCAAATAATATGGAATATAATATGGAATATTCCAATTCCAGTTTGATTTTAGTATACTAAAGACTCTAGTCCAGTGCAAGCATCATTTCACATCTAAATGAAGTGCTTTACCTGTCCTTGGCCACTTTCTTTGGTAAAGATGCTGCATGCCTAGTTGGCAATTCATTGCATGTATCACATACACTAGATGTGTTGGTCACCACACATCACCACACTGATAAGCAAACCTTCCAGTCCTTTAGGCTAACTGTAGCCAATAATTTATATCCCTATGTCCCCTAAATTCTATTTTCCATTTTTTTATAGTAATACTCTAGATGATTCTGTCTCATGGAATAGTAACTGGATTTAAATGGATAACAGTGACAAATTATCATTTTTATATAATGTAGCATATATATTGTTACAAACATTGGCCAATAGATCAGCTGTTGTCAACCCATGATAAGAGATCATAGTATATTGCAGGTACAAGAATGGGTACACATACACATTTTTTAAAATTTTGGATTTAATTCCAAGGAGAGGACTCCACCTCAGCATTGGGTAGACTGAGTCCCAGAATAGCATTCCAAGATTAGCACTGTCCTCACCACCACAACACACAACCATTAAAATTGTGGGGTGGCCTTTGGGTACTGGTTGTAACTCATACGACAGCAATCCATCACTGCTGAGGTATGAATGACACTTTAGTTTTTTTTCTACCCCTCAGTGGTTGTGCTTTCTCTACTTCTTGCTGGCTTAATTGTTCTCTCTCCAGAATCTCTTGGTTGTCCTCATGCACCAGCAGCTGTATCATTCTCTACTTCAGCTGTGTGATAATTACAGTTTTAACATTATGTCCCTGAGCAACCCAACCCACCGCTTGTACTCATGCTGACAATGGGAAATGAATAATGAACAACCAGTATGAACACAAAAGGGTGAGATCACATAAGATATTCTCCCTTAGTTCCAGGTCCATGGAGTTGGTCACACATACACACACAAGCAGATATACTTACATACATCCATACATAGAGAAACACCAACACATCCACTAATAGCCTCATCCACTAACACCTGTGTCTACCTATCCCCTCAAGTCCTTATATCAGTCTTACAGTTTACAGCAGGTCAAAGGAAAGCCATTATGTAACAGTTGCAGGCAGGTGACCAAGCAGGTAGGCTTGGTTACAGGACAACGGTTACTATTTATACACACAAATAAGATGGCAAAAACCTAAACAGTTGAGAGCTTTGAATCTTCAATTTCCCAACCTGATTTTCATGACAGAGTTTGGCAAGGTAGCAGGATATATAACATATGTGCATATATAACCCAATTTTACTATATTAAACAAATGCTTTATATATTAATATACATGAGACTAGCACAGCAGGAAGTAAAGGAGTTATGCAGTATGCATTTCTATTTCCAAATGAAAGGAGGGTTCCCAATGAAATTTTAAAATATTCCTTTAAATTATGATACCAGACTTTCTACCTTTGGCTGTAATTCTCATTTCATGATACATTTAACTTACAAATTGTACAAAGACATTATACTATTGTGATAATACAGTGAAAATGGTAGGATAGGGAGATGGAGAGGAAGGAAGGGTGAGGGGAGGGGGGACTCCTTATAATTACAAAAATGTAGTTGGTAAACAGTACAAATATCTTCAGAAGATTATGATAATAGAGAAAGAAACTAGCGTACTTTGACATAATCTGAGGTTAACTTTATATTTTTGTGATCTTAAACATCTATCAGATATAAATATAATCAACCCTACTGGACAGAAACACCAGACATAAACATAGGTCAGCAAATTTAAAGAAACTTCATCAACAAATATGAGTTTAATATTTTTTCATTTACCTGATTATGTAATGTAAGTCAATTAAAATACAGTTGTTAAGGAATTCTTAATAGGTAGACCCAATGTAACATGGGCACACCTATTTATAACAAATGTTTAGGCAACATATCGCACACAAAAAAGCAGTGTGTGACAGCATTCTTTAAATTACTTTCCTTTTTTATTTACTTATTATTTTTACTACAATTAGTCAATTAAAACTCTTTCGTGGTAGTGACTTAACCACGATTTTTGGTGAAAGACCTAATAAGCAATTATAACCAATTATAACTGTCACATATCAACGTCTCAGCTGGAATCTGCAAATGAGAAACTACAACTTGAAAAATTACAACACAAAATATCTTTACTCCCTGAGAAAGAACTGAATATTTGCTATGTAAAGAAAACCACACTGAATTTCAGAATCCTTCACCAGCCCTCTATTAGAAAGGTATTTATTGATAACATTGCAAATCTCATCCCTCATCACTTCTGTAGGATGGTATAACTGACTTTAAGAGATCCCAACGACCTCATTCACTGGAACCTAATGCCTACATAGGACATGTTGGTCACAGGACCATAACTACAGGCTGCCCTGATCATTGTGGGATGACATCTGAGTTCCCCCTGTTTAATTCTCACTCAGAATACTCATCCAACCCAGAGTGTCCTTATGAAAGACCTGGGATAAGATTCTTAGAATCTTCTCTCCCACCCACTATTACTGCAATAAATGACCTAATGCCGTATGAACAGCAGCAGGATGCCCAATGTGCAACCAGTTCAACAGACCAGTCCTAGGAGCCCACTGACCGCCAAAAGGAACATCTCCTTGCAGCAAAGAAGTGTTTTATGCAGCTGATGCCACAGAGGGGGCACAGGGAACAGTGTCCAATCGGACTCGCAGCAGCTTCTAGGATGTCCCTGAGCTCCCAACTACAGAGCCAGTTCACCAAGAGCAGGCTGGTGGATGCCAACAGGGGCTGCTTGCCCAATGAGAGAACCACACTGCCTGGAGACTGCACAGCTACTCCTGGCTGGCTTGCCATTTTGTTCCCAAAACAAGGCCCTGGCTGCTCCCAGCTGAACAGCCAATTCAGCAGAGATGACAGCTGAAGCAAGCAGACCCTTGTGTTTATTTAAGAAGCCAACATTTTGCAAAAACTTGGAAGCAACCGAAATGCCCATCAACAGAAGACTGGATAAGAAAGCTATGGTTAATTTACTCGACGGAATGCTACTCAGCTATTAAAAAAAAATGAAATGCAGTTCTTTGTGGCCAAATGGACCCAACTGGAAACCATCAAGCTAAGGGAAATGAGTGAATCCCAAAAGGTCAGATACCACATGTTTGCCTTAATTTAAGTTAAAATGATGTCAATTTGTGAAAGGGTGCCTGTGAAATGTAGTATTACATTGTTAATTAAGCCCATAATGTTGGAAACGGTTGTTGATGTTACGTTATGGCATTTAATTGGTTGGAATGATAATCTGCCAGCTATGTCTCCAGACCAGAGTTGGTCTCCTCAAGAAACTGCTAAATTCAGCTGGGCAATAAAATGCTGGACACTATGCAAGACACATGCTTGCACTGAAAGAAACAAGACTAGATTTGAATTATAATACTGCAATAAGGTGGAACAATCCACCATGTGGGGAGGGCAAGGGGATGGTAAGGGAGAACATCAGAGCCTATGAAAGGTTGTTATAAAATTAAATGCAATAAAAAAAAAGAAAAGAAATATAGAGCAATACTGGTAAAAATTTAAAAAAAAGAAAAAAAGAAGAAGCAGCAGCAGCCAACGTTTATCTGCTAAGGAAGCAACAGACCTCTTTGATTCCAAATGTGGCCGTTCCCAAGCAGGCTGGCTTCTTAGAGAAACCTGTCCTTTCCCCAGCTCTCTTCCTGGGGATCTGGCTGTCCAGTGGTGAGCAAACAAGATCTCAATGTGATGTGTAATTCTCAGGTACTCTGATATGCCTTGTAGAATTCCAAACAGTGGCTTAACTGTTGGGCCAAATGTCTGCGGCTGTTAGTAGTAAAGTTTAAACAGCTTTATTGATATCTCTGTACTCAGAGAGAAGTCCTAATATCTGAAAGATATTTTCCATTATTCTATGCAATCAGGAAGGCAGAGATCATTTACTTGAAAATGTAACTTCAAAAAGGATGTAGGAGGATGCAGGACTTCAGGGAGCCCTGTGGGAACCTCCCATTTTGTTTGGGAAGCCGAGGTGCGCAGCTAAGGCACCTCATTCTGCTTGCCACTTGCTGAAGTACACTGATAGAATGATGGGTGACCCCAGGAATTCCATACACTGTACCTCACAAAAACTCACTATAGATATTTAAAGTGTATTTCATTCACAGTAACCCCCAGATCTGGCATTCTCTTAATATTATCAAGAAATTTCTTAAAACACTGACAAAAACTGTAGGGGTCCATGACACATGATTGCTTGCACTGTCAATTTCAGTAAATCCTCATCCATTTCACATTTCTAGCACTTCACAAATTCTCACATTTAAAGTCCCCACAAGAATGATAAAAGCAG
Source organism: Ochotona curzoniae (assembly GCF_017591425.1). Classification (NCBI taxonomy): domain Eukaryota; kingdom Metazoa; phylum Chordata; class Mammalia; order Lagomorpha; family Ochotonidae; genus Ochotona; species Ochotona curzoniae. The sequence goes on along the minus strand of NW_024465090.1, from coordinate 121,357 downwards.
TAAGAATAAGACCCAAGGTAACTCACATGAGTCTCCAGTTCCCCTCAGCACCTGGTGAGCTTACGAATCAAACTTCAGTTTCTAATTACCAGTTCCTCCCCATCTGACACAAGTCCACCAACGGTAAGTCCTCCAAGTTTCTCGGAAAACTTTAAACTTCCTCAGATCAGAGCTTTCGGGAAGTCTCTCTTCGCACCTCTGGAATCGCACTGTGCATTACTCTGGCAATAAATGTGCTAAATAAGCATTTTAAACTGTCGAGCCATCAAGGCAGAAAAGGAGCCACATAGTCTCTTTTCTGTAAAGTATCCTTCATTCTGGACAAGTGGGGCTTCTCGGTAATAAGCTGGGGTTTTCCTCTCCAACGCTGAAAGGAGAGGTGACCGGAACCCCCTCCCCATCTATGCTCAGGTGTGGCCCCAAAGTTCACACAGCACAGCTCCACCCGCCTCTCCCAGCCTGGCCCTGCTGACCTGCAGGAAGGAGCAGGCTGTGGCCGGGGACCCACAGGAGCAGGGGGACTGACCTGAGGAGCGTCCTTCTCATGGGCGCCTGCAGAGGGAACGTCCAGCCGGATCAGGCAGAGATAGGGTCAGGTCCCCATAGCTCCTCACCACAGGGCCGGCCCACAAAGATGTCCAGGCCAGCACAGTGTATGCCCCGCCTCCACCGCACCGGCCCCGCCCACAGCAAGGCCCCGCCCATTCGGAGGTACTGCCTGCTTGCAGCAGCCAGAACATGGCGGCGATGGGCAGAGCCGCGCGGGCAGCAGCCAATCCCCGCAAAGTGTGGCCCTCAGGCCTTGTGACGCAGTGAGCGAGTATGGACATGTGCAGAGGGAGGTGTGACCACGCAGGCTGGGCCTTGATGCTCCTGTGCCCCACAGCTTCCTAAATGTCGGGCTCAGCTTCAACCCTGTTTCCTGGAGGCGGATGACAGAACTAAGGTGAGATGCGGGTAGAGATAGGCTAAGGGAGGTGGAGTCCAAACCTCAGTCCAACCCATTGCTGTTACTGGAAGTAAAATAGCTCTCATCTTGACTATTTTTTTCTCTCTCTTTTTTAAAGATTTATTTATTATTTTTACTGGAATGTCAGATATACTAAGAGGAGGAGAGACAGAGAGGAAGATCTTTCATCTGATGATTCACTCCCCAAGTGACCGCAACGGCCAGTGCTATGCCAGTCCGAAGCCAGGTGCCAGGAATCTCGTCCATGTCTCCCACAAGGGTTCAGGGTCCCAAAGCTTTAGGCCATCCTCAACTGCTTTCCCTGGCCACAAGCAGTGAGCTTGATGGGAAGTGGAGCTTTTAGGGTGTGAACAGGTACCCATATAGGATCCGGGCACATGCAAGGCGAGGACTTTAGCCATTAGGTCACACCACCGGGCCTTCCTTTTTCAATTCTGTAAAGGACTTCTTCACTTAAAGAAGTATATGTTTTACTTGAAAGGCACATCAACACAGAAGAGATACAAAAGGGATCCTCCATCATATGATTCATTCAACAAGCAGTTGCAGTGGCCAGAGAGCACCCATAGGAAGCCAGGAGACTGGAGCTTCTTCAGGGTCCACACATGTGGGCAGGATCCAAAATATTTGCACCATCATTTGCACTTTTTCCAGGCCACAGCAGGGTGATATATGGGAAGTGGAGCAGCAAGGCCAATAACCAGGGCCTATAAGGGACCCTGAGCAAAGGTAAGCCCTAACGCTAAAACTAACACTAACAATAATTTTAAGCCTAAACCTAACCCTAACAATAACCAAAACCATAACCCATCTTTGTGCCAACATCCACAGCTTTGCCAGAGCACAGCAGGGCAATATATGAGAAGTAGAGCAGCCAGGATATTAACCAAGGCCTATATGGGACTCTAACAAGATGTAAATCCTAACCCTAACTGAAACCCTAACCATAAACTTAACGTTAACCCATTTTAGCGCCATCATCCACAGCTTTCCCAGACCACAGTAGCACGGTATATGGGAAGTGAAGGAGCAAGGCCATTAAACAGGGCCAATATGGGACCTTGAACAAATGTAAACCCGAACACTAACCCTAACCTTAACCAAGATTTTTGCCATCACCTACACTTTTCCCAGACCACAATAGGATGGTATATGGGAAGTGGAGCAATAGGCCATTAACCAGGGCCAATATGGGACCATGAGCAAAAGTAAGCCCTAATACTAACCCTAAACCTAACCGTAAAGCTAACTCTATGCTAACCATAACCCTAACATAATTTTCTGCCATCATCTATGGCTTTGCCAGACCACAGCAGGGTGATTTATGGGAAGTAGATCAACCAAGCCATTAACCAGGGAGTTTAAGGGACCCTATGCAAATGTAAGTCCTAAACCTAGCCCTAACCTTAACACTAACGCTAACCCTAACCCAATCCCTAACATTAAGCAATCTATTTGTCATCATCTACAGCTTGCCCAGACCACAGCAGGGTAATCTTTGGGAAGTGGGAAGCCATGCCACTGACCAGGTATAATATGGGACCTTGAGCACATGTAAATTGTAAATGTAAACTAACCATAACACTAAACCTAAACCAACACGAACCCTAAAACTAATCCATCTTTTTTTCATCATCTACAGCTTTCCCAGACCACAGCAAGTTGATATATTCATCCAAGCCATTAACCAGTGCCTATATGGGAACCTGAGCAAATGTAAGAACTAACCCTAACCCTAACCAAAATCAGTCTGTGTGCCATCATCCAATGCTTTTCCAGACCACAGCAGGATGATTTTTCGGAATGGAGCAGCGAGGCCATTAACCAGGGCCTATAAAAGTCCCTGAGTAAATGTTACCCATAACCCTTACCCTAAGCCTAACCATAACCGTAACCCTGACCCTAACCCATCATTGTGCCATCATATACAGCATTCCAAGACCACAACATGGCAATTATGTGAAGTTGATCATCCAGGCCATTAATTGGACCTATACGGGAGCCTGGGCAAATGTAAGCATTAAACCTAACACTAAATCTAACCCTAACCTCAACCTTAAGCCTAACCCTACCATAACTCTAAGCCTAATCCTAACAATAACCCAATTTGTGCCATTATTATATAGCTTTCCCAGACCACAACAGGGCGATATATGGGAAGTGGAGGAGACAGGCCTTTAGCCAGTGCCTGTATGGGAAACTAAGCACATGTAAGCCCTAACCTGAACACTAATCCTAACAGTAGTTTTACTGTAACCATAAGGTTAACCTTAACCCTAACACCTTACCTCAAACCGAACACTAACCCATCATTGTAAAATCAACTGCAGATTTCTAACAGTAGAACATTACATGGGAAGTTGAACAGCCAGGCCACTAATGAAGCCCTACATGGGACAATGAGCAAATGTAAGCCCTAACCCTAAACCTAACAGTTGTCTGTATTTGTACCATCATCTACAGCTTTCGCAGAACACTGCATATAGAGAAGTGGAGCAGCCAGGCCATTTAGTGGGCCTATAGGGGACCCTGAGCAAAAGGTAGCTCTAACCCTAAACCCAAACCTAACACTGAACCAAACCTTAACCCTAACCAATCTTGTGCCATCATATATAACGTTCACAGACCACAGTAGGGCGATTTATCGGAAGTTGTGCAGCCAGGCCATTAATCAGGGCTTGTATTGGACCCTAAGCAAATGTAATCCTTAACTCCAACTCTAATCTAACCCTAACCTTAACATTAAGCCTAAGCCTAACCCTAACCCTAACTTTATCCCATCTTTGTGTCATCATATACAGCTTTCCCAGAGAACAACAGGGCGATATATGGGAAGTGGAGAAGCCAGTCCTATATGGGATGCTGAGCAAAGGTAGGCACTAACCCTAAACCTCATCCTAATAGTAACCCTAACCATAACCCTAAACCTAAACACAACCCTAACACTAAACGTAACCCTAACCCTAAGTCATCTTTGAGCCATTGTCTACAGCTTCCACAGAAAACCGTAGGGCGATATATGGGAAGTGGTGCAGCCAGGCTATTAACCAGGTCCTATATGGGGACAGAGCAAAGGTAAGACCTAATCCTAACCCTAACCCTAATCCTAATGCATCTTTGTACCATCATCAACAGCTTTCCCAGAACAATGCAGGGTGATATATATCAAGTGGAGCAGCCAGTATGTTAACGAGTGCCTATATGGGACCCTGAGCAAATGTAACTCTAACCTTAACCTTATTCCTAACTCATCTTTGTCCATTATCTACAACTTTCACACCACAGCAGGGAAATGTACATGATGTGGATCTGCCGGGCATATAACCAGGGAGTCTAAGGGACCCTTTGCAAATGTACGTCCTAAATCTACCCTAACCATAAACCTAACCCAAAGGAAAACCCTATCCGTAACTCTAACCCATCTGTTTTCTGTCATCTGTAGTGCTCCCAGATCATGGCAGCTGGATACATGAGAAGTGGAGCAGCCAGGCCATTAAACAGGGCCTAATGAAATCCTGAGCATATTTAGTCTGTAATGCTAACCCTAACCCTAACTTGAACATTGACCCTAACCCAACTTTGTTGCCATTGTCTACAGCTTTCCCAGACCACAACAGGGCAACATATTGGAAGTGGAGCAGCCAGGCAATTAACCAGGGATTTATGGGACCCTGAGCATGTGCAAACTCTAATCCTAAACCTAACCCTAATCCTAACCCTAACCTAACGTTAACCCACATTTGTGCCATCATCTACATTGTCCCCAGATGAAAACTGGTTGACATATGGGAAGTGGAACAGCCAAGCCATTAACCAGGGCTAATATGGGACCCTGAGCACATGTAAGCCCTAACCCTAGACTTAATCCTACCCCAAAATCCAATTGTAACTCTAACCATAATCCTCATTCATCTTTATGACAACATCTTCTGTTTCTAGATCACAGCAGGGCAATATATGTGAAGTTGAGCAGCCAGGCCATTAATCGGGGATGTATGGAACCCTGAGCAAAAGTAAGCCCTAAAACTAATTCTAACTTTAACCTAAAGCCTAAACATACCCTAACCCTAATGTTAACCCTAACCCATCTTTGTGCCATCATACACAGTTTTCCAAGACTACAACAGGGCGATATATGGGAAATGGAGAAATCAGGCAATTTTGCAGACCCTATATGGGACACAGAGTAAAGGTAAGCCCTAACCCTAAACCTAATCCTAAACGTAACCCTGTAACTAACCCTAACCCTAGCCTATCCTTACCCATCTTTCTTCCATCATCTAGAGCTTTCCCAGACAACAGCATGACAATATATGGAAATTTAAGCAACCAGGCCTATAACCAGGGCCTATATGGTACGCTGAGCAAGAGTAAGTCCTAACATTAATATTAAACCTAACCCTAACACTAAGCCTAACCCTAATCCATCTTTGTACCACCATGTGTGAATTATTCAGACCACAACAGGGCGATATATGGGAAGTGGGGAATCCAGGCATTTAAGCAGGGCCTGTATAACACCCTGAGCAAATGTAAGCTCTAACCTTCAACCTAACCCAAACCCTAAGCCTAACCCTAACACAAACCTTAACCCTAACTCATTTTAGTCACCATCATCTACAGCTTTCCTAAATCACAGCAGGCCGATATATGGTAAGTTGAGTAGCCAGGCCATTAATCAGGACCTATATGGGACCCTGAGTAAATGTAAGCACAAACCTTAACACTAACCCGAACCCTAAACCATCTTTGAGCTTTCCCAGGCCACATAATGGAGATTTCTGGGAAGTGGAGCAGCCAGTCCAATATCCAGTGCCTGTATGGAACCCTGAGCAAATGTAAGCCCTAACAGTAAACTTAACCATAACCATAACCATAATTCTAACCCATCTATGTGCCATCATTTAGAGCATTTACACAACACAGCAGGGTGATATATGGGCTGTTTTCAGACAGGTTATTAATCAGTGCCTATGTGGGACTCTGAACAAATGTAAGCCTGAACCCTAATACTAACCGTAATCTTAAACTTAAGCCTAAGTTTAACCCTAACTCTAACACTAACACATTTTGTGCAATCATCAACAGCTTACTCAGACCATAGCAAGGCGATATATGGGAAGTGGAGCAGCCAGGCCCTTACACAGGGCGTTTAAGAGAGGTTCAGCACATGTAAGACGTAAGTGTAAACCTAAACCTAACTCATCTTTATGCCACCATCTGCAGGTTTCCAAACCACAGCAGGGCAATATATGGGAAGATAGCCATCAGACCATTAACAAAGCCAATGTGACCAAGAGCAAAGGTAAGCCATAACCCTAAACCTGACCTTAACCCCAACCCTAACACTAACCCTAATCCTAAACCATCTTTGTGCCATCATTTACAGCTTTCCCAGACTTCAACAGGGCAATATATGGGAACTGGAGCAGCCAGGCTATTAATCAGGGCCCATATGGGATGATGAGCAAATGTAAGCCCCAACCCTAACCCTAACCCTAACACTAAACCCTATTTGTACCATCATCTACAGCTTTCCCAGAACAATGCAGAGTGATATAATGAAGTGGAACAGCAAGTCCTTTAAGCAGGGCCTATATGGGACCCGGAGAAAATGTAAGCCAAACCCTAAACCTAACCCGTCTTTGTGCTCCCATCTAAATTTATTCCCACACCACAGCAGGGCGATATATAGGAAGTGGATTTGCCATGCTTTTAGCCAGGGAGTATAAGGGGACCCTGTACAAATGTAACCCCTAAACCTATCCATAACCCTAAACCTAACTCTAAGGAAAATCAACCATAACTCACCCATCTGTGTTCAAACATTTACAGTGTTCCCAGACTAAAGCAGGGACATACATGAGAAGTAGAACAGCCAGGGCATTAACCAGGGCCTATATGGGAACCTGAGCAAATGTAGGCCCAAACACTAAACTGAACCCGAATTTTAACCCTAACCTATCTTTGTTGCCATCAACTACAGCTTTCCCAGATCACAGCAGGGCAAAATATAGGAAGTTGAGCAACTAGGCCCTTACCCATGGATTTATGGGACCCTGAGCAAATGTAAGACATAACCCTAGCACTAACACTAACCCTAACCCTAATCCTAACAATAACTCTAACAGTAACCATAACCCATCTTTGTGCCATCATCTACAGCTTTCCCAGTTCATAGCATGGCAATATATGAGAGGTAGAACAGCCAGGCCATTAACCAGGAACTTCATAGGATCCTGAGCACATGTAAGCCCTAACCCTAAACTGAACCCTAAAACCGAACCCTAACACATCTTTGTACCCTCATCTATAGCTTTCCCAGACCACAGCAGGGCGAAATATGATAAATGGAGAGGTCAAGCCATTAACCAGGGCCTATATAGGACACTGAGGTCATGCAAGCGATAATCCTAACCATCACCCTAACCCTACCTCAGATCCTAACCCTAGCCCTATTCCTACCTGTAACCCATGTATGTGCCATCATCTATAGCTTTCCCAGACGACAGCAGGATGATATATGAGAAGTGAAGCAGCCAGGTCATTAACCAGGGCCTATATAGGACCCTGAGCAAATGTAAGCCCCAACCCTAACCCTAACCCTAACCCATCTTTGTGCCACTATGTACAGCTTTCACAGACCAGAGCACAGCAATATATGGGAAGTGGAGCAGCCAGGCCATTATCCTGGACCTATATGGGACCCTGAGCAAATTGTAAACCCTTACCCCTAACTCTACCCCTAACCCTTATTCCCACAAGGTGACCAACAATCCAACTACTTGATTCATCACCCTGCTCCCCACGGTGCACATCTGCAGTGACTTAGAAACAGGGGCAGAACTCAGACCCAAAGCAGACATTCCAACATAGGATGTGAGCATCGCAAGCCACATTTTAACTGCTGAATCCAATGCCTGCCCTTAAGAACAGCTATTCCATAGACTTCTACATAAAAAAAAAAATGTCATGGAAGATGAGCTTCACATCTTCTTCATTTCTTGAAGAATGTCTTCCCACTGGGGACCCAGGCACTGTAGCCTAGTGACTCATGCTGTTGCTTTTCATGTGCAGGATCCCATATAGGCACCGGTTTGTGTTTTGACTGCTCCACCTTCCATCCAGCTAACTGCTTATGACCTAGGAAAGTAGCTGAGGACAGCCCAAGGCTTTTGGACTTTGTACACATGTGGGAGAACCAGAGGAAAAGCTCCTGGCCCCTGGCTCCTGTCTTTGGATTGACTCAGCTCCAGCCATTGCATCCAGTGAGGGAGTGAGCCAGCAGTTGAAAGATCTTTGTCACTCCTCTCTGTATATCTGCCTTACCAATAAAAATAAATCTTTAAAAAAATATTGATTATAGAAAATTTAGTTTCAAAATACTATTTTAAAAGGCTTGCTATAAAAAAAAACTAAAAATTTTCAAGAATATTTGTACCAAAACAAGTTCACCTTTCAATATTTATTTATTTATTTTATTTATTTGAAATGCGTGGAGATAGAGGTTGGAAAGAGAGGGAGGGAGAGAGAGACACACAGAAAGAGACCTTCTATCTACTTGTTTAACTCTCTAGTGACTATAATAGCCATGGCTGCTCCAGGAACCAGGAATCAAATCTGGGTTTCCCATGCAGCAAGAGGAGTTGCACACATTGGATCATCTTCAGTTTCTTTCCAGGCACACTAACACTAACAGGGAGCTGGTTTGTAAGTTGAGCAGCCAAGACTTCAATGTGTGTTGCCGTCATCCCGGGTTCTGTGTCACACAGCTGGGTCGCACACTTAGGCTTTAATTCCTTTTTATCACAAAGATTTTAAATGCATTCATAAAAAAAGAATAAAGAATAAAATATGCTCCGTGAAAAGATTAAACAAAAAGATATGGTGTCACAAAATTATTCTTTGACAAAATAAAGTCCAAAAATTAACATGCAATTGATGACAAAGGCAGAAAGTTATAAACATAGAGATAGCAGAAAGTACAGTCCTGTTTATACAAAGCAAAGCTCTTGAGGTGCTAGGATTTGGGCATTTATTTAAAAGTTAAATGTTCCCAAAGTCCATAAAGATTAAAGTCCCAAAGATTAGATCCACACAGTGATGAGTTAATGAGACCAATAGTGTATGGGCTTAATCCAATTAAGGTGTTCTCCATGAGGAGAGCTGGGAGGTTATTGGATCTGATGGAACTATACAGGTGGCACATACATGCTGACCATGAGGACATCGACATACACATGCACAGTCCATGTCTCATTGTGTCATATTCCTTGGATTTCAGAATTCTGACAACAAGATTATTATTTATTCCCAGAGGCAAAACAAATTGGTTCGGCCCAGTTAGATTGTGGAATCTCCAGAATCACAAGCCAAAACAAATCTTGCTCCTTTTTTAAAAAATGTGACTAATATGTAAAATTTGAAGGCAGAAATAGCAAATTGAAACTGTAGTGAAATATTACATTTGATCCAATAGACTAGATGCTTGTAAAAAAGAAAAAAACAGCTAGCACTTTCAACTTTCATTATGATACTGAATGTTAAAGCTGTATACTTTAGCCACTACTATTCAACAGGACCTTCTACATGAAACAGTTGTCTAAGTAAAGGACAGACACTCAAATTGGGAAGTAAAAATAAATTATCTGTATTTATACAGAGCATGGTATTCTAGGCTGAAAACTATAAATAATATAAAACAAAAAGCTGACAAGTAAGCTCATCAATGCTGCAGAATATAAAAGGAACACAAAACCCAGACATTTTTACGTGATTTCAGTAAGAAATCTGAACCATCAATAAAAAATAGACATGTTGCAATTTTAACAATAAAATCCTTCAGAATGAATAGTATACAGGAAATGAATGGCTTATCATGCTAAATATGCAAAGCATTGTTTGAAAACAAGCAACAGAGCTGTCATGCTGATAGAGAAGATAGGATCTGCTTGCAACACTGGCCTGCCACATGGGTGCAAGTTCATGTCCTCAGCTGCTCCACTTGCAAGCCAGCTACCTGATGAGGGCCTGGAAGTGGAGCAGAGGATGACCCAAGTGCTTGGGCTCCTGCACTCATATGAAAAGCCTGGATGGAGATCCTGTCTCCTGGCCTCAACTTGTCCCAACCTAGACCATTGCAGCCATCTGGGGAGCAAACAACTAGATGGAAGAAATACCTCTCAGTGTCTCCCTTGATTCTTACAATTGTTTGCAGAAAAATAAGTACATTTAAAAATCAAAGAAATAGAAAGCCACCTATGTTCATGGATTGAAAAACATACTTCTCTAAAGCCATTTATAGATTAATCTGTATCAAATATGCAGAACTAGAGAATATCTTAATATTCATATAAAAACTTCTTAAACACTTAGCACTAGATATTCATCATTGTTTTGAAAATAAACAGCCAAAAAAGATGCACCTTTCCTGGTTTCAAAATGTAAATGATTAAACCCATGCCATCCATGAATGAAGTACACATATTACTCAGAATGCAAGGGTCAGGGAGATATTCGCATAATCATAATACATGAATTTTCAACAATATGTCAAGACCATTCAATAGAAAAAAGTAGCTTATTTTCAACATATAATGCTTAAGAAACTGGGTATCTATGAAAACTATGAATCTGAACCTTTATCTCAGAATATAATTTCATCAGGATTTATCTAAATTTAAGAGTTTAAACTGTAACATTCTTAGAAGAAAATACAGGTGAATATCTTCATAATCTTGGATTAGATGAAAACTTTTTGAACCTAAAGTCATAGGATGAGAAAAGTAAACAAAAAGAATTGTGATTTCATCGAAATCGAAACATATACAAATCCCTTGTATCTAAAGACCACAATGAAGAGTGAAAAAAAAAACATAGAATAAGAATTTTGAGTTATGTCTATGAAAAAGGATTAATCTTTAGAATATGATTAATTGTTAAGTTTCAGTGATAGCCACAGCAATAAAAATCTCAATTAAAAATCAGCAATGGGCTTGTGTTTTCACCTGGTGCTCATTAAACACATGCAAAGGTATTCAACATCCTTATTTATTAAGTAAAGTGCAAAACCACCGTGAGATACACTTAACACTAATTAGGATAACTATAGCAAAAGCACAACAAAAGGTTTGAAATACAGAATGGGGTTTGAGTAGCTAATGGGAATGTAAAATAAAGCAATTGGCATTAAAAATTAAAAGAAAACTATTCAGTAGATAATCAAAATAGATATTTCCACAGATAATCAAATGTGATATATACACACATAATGAGATATTGCATAGAGTCTAGGCCTGAAACAATGTAATTTTGATGCATGCTATAATATAGAAAACAGTATGGCAAATGTTAATTGAAAAAGGGACACCAGGTGCTCAATTCCTTGTACATTTATTATATGGGCAAGCATGCATATAGCGATAAAAAGTAAAATAGTAGTGATTCAATACTGTAGGAAGGACAGTGAGTTAGAGTTTAACAAGTAGACTATTGTTTTGAATAATGAAAACTCAAGGTGGAATAATGAACCTTGAGTTTTCCTGATTCAACAATAACAGAAAATTTGACTGTTCTCAAAGTCACTAAACCATAAAAAGTTAAAATGGTAAAATGGTAACTTATGTATATGGACCCCTGCTTAAGTATAGGAAAAACTGAAATTGCTAGACTGGTAAAGAAGACTTAGAGAATTTCCTGCAGAATCAATTAATGTAAGTAAGGACAATGAATTTAAGTTTAGAACCTTAACTGTAAATTACTCAGACGGTGCCTTTATATCTAATACTCATTCCACTGTCTGCAGCAAAACTCGACTTTTTCCTAAAATTGAGTTAAATGCTACAAACACTATTCGTTCCTAATTCATCCTGCAAAGAGCAATTTAACTGATTTTCCCTCATAGGACCATAGTCATCTCTGTGCACACGAATTATCCATTCATTTTTTAAGATTTATTTATTTTTATTGGAAATGCAGATATACAGAAAGAAGGAGAGACAGTGAGAAAGATCTTCTGTCCGATGATTCACTCCCCAAGTGAGCGCAACAGCCGATGCTATGCCAATCCAAAGCCAGGAACCAGGAACTTTTTCCAGGCCTCCCACATGGGTGTAGGGTCCCATGGCTTTGGGCCGTGCTCAACTGCTCCCAGGCCATAAGCAGGGAGCTAGATGGGAAGTGGAGCAGCCAGGATTAGAACCGGTGTCTATATGGAATCCTGGCACATTCAAAGTGAGGACTTCAGCCATTAGGCCACACCACCAGGCCCTATTCATTCATTTTTAACAACACTTTCAAATGCCTGTTCTTTTCTCAAGCATCTAGTGAGTTTAAGGTACTGATAAGTCTTCTCACTGAAAAGGCTTTAAGATGTGTCAACTTCAAATACATTCAGTGGATGTATTTTTTCATATGTATCTATTCTACATGCAGCAACATGTAAAAATTGTTTTGGAGAGATGTCATCTCAAAATCAAAGTATGAGATTGGCCTTAATCACCAGGGTAACTGGGGTGTGATGGATCTGAAGAAGGAAGCCTTCTGCAGTACCCCTTCTGTTGTAATTAGCTACTGTATTTTCTAAACACAACTTTTTGTGTAATTCCTAGAGTTTGTTATGGTAGCCTCAAGATTAATTTGTCCTGTTTCCTATTTTGTGTAAAAATTACAAAGCAGCATGCTTTTGCCATTTTTGTGGGCTTCATTCTCTTGTAAACATCTCCATGTACATATGAATACAGTATACCTGTATATGCTTTATTCAGTCCATCAGTTTTTGTAGTCATTCTGGCCTCAGATCGAGTCAGTGAGCCACATGCCATTTAAAGCGTGCAGGGAAGAGGAGGAGGCACTGGGACACAGTAATAGAATCCACGGAATGGAACACCTGCATCCCTTATGGGAGCGCCTGGTTTGATCCCTGATAATTCAGCACTTTCAACAATTGATGGCATGAATATCTAGGTGCCTGCACACATATGGAAGAACAAGACAGTTTTCCCTGCCTTCTGGCTTCAGCCTGTGTAAGCCTCAATGTTTATAGGCATTTGAAAAAATAAAATAGTGTATGAAAGATTCCTTTATGTCTAATGCTCTCCCTCACTTACTGTTATTCTGCTTTCAAATATATAAACCCATTTTAATACATATAACACACACAATACACATATACACATGACACACATGCACACAACCAAGTGCAGGCAGGGAGATTCTCTTCTCCACATCACCTTTAGCAGAAAAAGCCTGCGTTCCTCAAAAAACCTACATTATTCCTTGTGTAAGGCTGTACTGTTTTCACCTCGGTTTCAGTATCAACTAGCAAAATGTACGGAACTTGTTGGCTGAAGTTCTGCTCTTGAGATGAATAAGACTGAAAAGCCAAACAAAATGAAGTCTTTAAACTGGTAAGACTTGGTTAGTAAAGGTGATGATTTAGAAACAGTGAAGATGTGCATTGTATGGTTGTTTTTGTTTATCTGTTTTTCTGGGTTTAGAAAGCAAAAAAAAAAAAAAAAAATCCCAACATTAAATTATCACATATTTAGATTCTTTGTGGATATCCAATTGTAAGTATTTATTTTACAATTACTGATGAAGACTTGAAGTAATTTTCAATGTATAGCATTGGGCTCTATGTGTTGAATCAACCAACCAATATTTGCACACACTCAAAAAAATACACACTAGGATCCGCACAAAGCTGAAATTCAGGTTGCATTTAATGAAAAGTCTGAAAGACCAAGACCAAGACATAGAGATTGATGTTAAAACCTTTCTCTAAATAAGAGTTTAAATCAAAGTCAGGATTACAGGTACTGGGAAGTAAACTACACGGCTTTAATTGGGACATGTCTTTTGGATGTAAATCCCTGAAACCTGTGAAAGGTGGCAAAAATTACCAAGTTCAGCAGTGATTTGAATAAAGAACATCAAAACAAACCTAGGAGAAGCAGTAGGATCCACAGTACCCGGTCTCCGTACATGTGACCCAAGTCCTGGAAACAGGTTATGCTCAGTCTACTTACTTATTTGCCGCAATTAGACTGTGAATAGCGCAGGGTAGAGCAGCAGATGGGAGTGGCCCACATCATGTGCAGACAGACTGACTGAGAGAATGCCTGTCTGTCTAGTGGTCTATTCTTTGCCAAGTGGCTTAGATCCCTGACCCTGAGATCCCCATGAAGATGAGTCCAACATTCAGCGTTTCAGTGGGCTTTTTGTGAAGATTAAATGAGGTCATGGAAACAAGGTCTTTGCAGCATCTCCTGACAATCTTTGTGTATTTTCATAATCACTGCACAGCAATAAATGAAAACTGGAGAAAATAAAAATGCATGGATAAGAATAACTATTAATAATTTTAGAAGTAGTCATTATGGCACAACATGTTAACCTGCCATTTGGTATACCCACATCCTATTTTTTTTTTTCTCAAGTCTCTGCTGTTCTGTATGTTCCACCTACATTCCTATTAATTTGCCTGGAGGAAGGTGAACTTGGCAAAAGTGCCTGGGTTCCTTCCACTCACCTTGAAGACTCAGATGGAGTCGTGTGCTCCCAGCTTCAGCCTGACAAAATCCTGCTTTCAAAGTCACCCTGGGGGTGAACAGGCAGAAGGAAAATCTCTATCCTTCCTTCTTAGTATTTCACTCTGCCTTTTAAATGGGTAAACATATTAAAAAATAAAAAGAGGAAACGTTCTAAAACATATACTATTAAAAATGTAGGGCACAGTATATTTTTAAATGTTTTATTTGTTTTTATTGGAAAGTCAGATATACAGAAAGAAGCAGAGATGGAGAGAAAGATCTTCCACCTTCGGGCTCTCATGCCAAGCACCCACAACAGCTGGAGCTGAGCCATTCTGAAGCTAGGAGCCAGGAGCTTCTTCCATGACTCCTGCAGTGGGGCAGGATCCCAAGGCCCTGGGCCATGCTTAACTGCTTTCCCAGGCCACAGGCAGGGAGCTAAAAAGGAAGTGGAGCAGGTGGGACACCAATCAGTGTTCATATAGGATCCCAGCACATACAAAGCGAGGATCTCACTAGGCTACTGAGTGGAGCCCTGATGTTCACAATGTTAAGTTATTCAGTTTCCAATTTAACCTTTTTCTTTTTTTTTTTTTTAGATTTATTTATTTTTATTGGAAAGGCAGATATACAGAGAGGAAGATCTTCGGTCCGATGGTTTACTCCCCAAGTGGCCGCAATGGTTGAAGCTGAGCCAATCTGAAGCCAGGAGCCTCTTCTGGGTCTCTTTCCTGGTAAGGGTCCAAAGGGTTTGGGTCATCCTCAATTGCTTTCCCAGGCCACAAGCAAGGAGCTGGATGGGAAGCGGAGTCACTGGGATTAGAACTGGCACCCATATAGCATCCTGGGCACGTTCAAGGTGAGGACTTTAACCACTACGCTATCATGCCAGGCCCTCCAATTTAACCTTTTATAGTCACAGCTTTTATTTAAGTGATAGATTTCAAAAGAAATAATCTGCTTATTGAATGAGTGGGTGTGAATCATGAATCACTCATGCAGTGGTGAGACAGTTGTTTCTTCCAAGTGTATTTACAAAGAGGAGTATTCCTCTTTGGTAAAAATGTCCTCAGAGAAGTCACGACAGATACAGCAGTCCACTGCACATGGCTGATCATGCTGCAATCATTTTTGTTCCTGAGCACCACAGAAAAATGTGCTCATGTGGGTGGTACCAATCATTGTGTGCATATTTGTATATATCTGTGGACTCATTTCATCAGTCATAAGGAGCTAAATGAATACCAGACTTCCAAAGAGTGGAGGAAAATATACAGCCTCACCACTGTTATATCAGTGGACCTGTGACTAACCTATCATCTGAGACGGGACCGTATTGCATTGTTGTGTCACCACTGCCCTCACAAGCCTCTTTAAAAGGTCCATGAAGTGTGGGTTCAATCTGTTTCTGGTCAGGTGCTTCCATTACTCTGGCACCTCAACTCTTGGTTGACCCAGGACAGGTAATTCCCTAAGCATGGTACGTGTGTACTGCTTAGATTGGACAATGGATATAATAATGTTGTTCCTGGTTTGTGTACTGTCAGGAATTCCGGGAGAGGTGAGGTCTATAAAGATGGAATGTGGGCAGAGCAGCCAGGGAAAGGTGAATATCAGCAGCTTTGTAAGTGTGTCCAGGTTATTCATTGCATGTCTCTTAGGATAACTTATATTGTTGGGGAAGCTGGGACATAGGTCTTCAGCTTATTTGGATGGACTTATATCACTAATATTTTCAACCAGATTCTGTATTTACCATGGTGGCTTGTAATAAATTAAGAACATTTTGTATATTTAGAGTTCAAAATTCATGCCACAGCAAATAAATGTTAAACTAAGATATTTTGTAATTATGATATGTAAAAATGTAATTCCATAGTAATTCTCTAAATAAAGAAGTATAATCCTATATATATACTATTGTTAGAAGGTTTCTGACCCCAAATATTGCAGCAGCCTCAATTCTTGTCTTGCAAGAAAGAAGAATTTTTGTGCGGACACAGTTTAGTTTTAAAAGCAAGATTTATTAGAAAAGCTGAGAAAAGAGGCTCCGGTCCTAGTGGTGGTAGGGGCTCTGAGATAGAAAAGACCCCGACCAAAGGAGAAAAGAGAGAAAAACCCTAGACCTCTGCCATAGTGGCAAGAGGAAGAGTGGGGGAAAAAAACCTGTATTAATGGTGGGGAAAGCGCCTTTTAAAGTTTATTCCAAGATGTTTCTCCATAAACAAGGAGAATTGCTGATTTCCATGGTACCTGGCCTTGGGGCAAAAGGCCAGAAAGGTGTCACTAACCAACTTCCTTGGTCCCTTCCTAATGATAAAGAGATCAGTCTGAAGCACCCCACCCCCACCCCCCTGCAATGGCTGGAGACAGAATCAGGCTGGCGATTCAGGAGATTTGGTATGTTAATGTTGTCCTTGGCTCTTGGGGAAGTGTGTTCCTGATATTTTAAAATATGCACTTGTCTCAGGAGAGGAGTGCTCTTGTGAATCCAAGACATGGTGGGGAAAATACCCTTTTCTATTTGAGAAAAAAACAATGATGACTTGGCGACCCAGAATACCCTAACTGCTTCCTACCCATAACTTTTTAAAAATTCACTTTTAGAAAAACAATTACAAAAATTTTGCAGATGTGTAAAATCAACACTTAAGTACAGCAAGATGCAGAAATGAGGAGAAAATGAAGCAGAAAGAGAGCATCCTGAGCAAACAAAATTCCCTATATTTCAGGGAATATAAGGATTCTTTAAAAATATCTAATCAATGTCTTACAGTTAGTCAAGCAGATGATATTTATGATAAACTAAAACAGAAAAAGAGTAAAAATGATTTGCTGTGAGAATTAAAGTGAGAATGTCAACAGTTTTGAAGAACAGTGAACACTTAATAATTAGCTAAGATTTGCTCGTCAATGAACTCTTGTATTCTATGAAAATGTGTTCCAAGTCCAGCACTTCCACCTGGCCAACACTTGTACCAACTCTCCATTCAGTTATGAGCGGAAGTGGCACAAATTCCCACAAGCTCAACTTGGTCTAGTAATCGCCTTCATTCCATAAAACACTCATGGGCTCATTAGCTGCTGCTTTTAGTCAATTCACAGCACAGAGGAAGAAAAAAAGAGATCTAGGTTAGGGCAGGTTCTACAAGGTGTGAAGGCACCACCTAAACACTTCTTTGTTTTGTTCGTATTTTGTCTGCTGCATCCCAGAGGTAAAATAGTAAAAATAAATCTGTCTGCAACAAAAAACCTTGAGTAGTTTACACAGATTTTTCTTTTTCTTTTTCCTGGCAGAACACAGAGTAAGACATATGAGTGTCCTTATGGGAGAGGAATAAAGAATGAACACAGCTGCAAACCTCAGGATGCTGGGTTTGTCCAGGTAAGAGACTCAGTGGTGCTATAAGAAGCAAAATTACATTGTCATTTTTAAGACAAATACACAAATGCAATAAAACCAAAGTTGATGATAATGAAGGAAGGGCAGAGTATTTGTAATAAGCAAAATCCTTCCTGCATTATTTTTCTAAATGGAACAACATTCATAGGACTTACTCTATTTTATTCTTTTAAGATTTACTTTAGTTGGACAGTCAGATATACAGAAGAGTATAGACAGAGCAGAAGATTTTGCAACTGATGATTCACTACTCAAGCAGTCACAACAGCTGGAGCTGAGCCAATCTGAAGCCAGGAGCCTGGAGCTTCTTCCAGGTCTCCCGCACAGGTGCAGGGTCCCAAAGCTTTGGGCAATCCTTGACTGTTTTCCAAAGCCACAAGCAGGGAGCTGAATGGAAAGTGGGGCCACTGGAGTTAGAACCAGCACCACATGTTATCTTAGTGAGTTTGAGGCTACAACATTAACCACTAGGCTACCAGGCTTGGCCCAGGGCTTAATCTATTTAAAAGTACAAACTAGACCTGCTGATAAAATATTTCTACCATAACCAAATTCTTACAAGTGCGTGGATCTATTTATCTGCCTATTATCACTTGCACCGAACGACACACTGGATGGCTACAGGTTTAAAACCTGTGACAGTGTTGTAGGTGATGGCTGCCCAGGGCACCGGAGATAGGGGCCGGTCTGCCCCACCATGGCATCTCTCCCAGGCTTCAGCCTGGAACAGAGGAGCCACAGGAGCCAGTCACCGCCCTGACCTGGAGGGATTCCAATTGACCAATGGCATACCTGAATGGACATTCCTTACATAGTTAGGGCACAGGCAGCCCTTTTGCCTGTCCACGTGTCTAGGGGGTTAAAAGACTCTTCCACACTTAATCTCAGGGACCCTTTTCGCATCCCTCTTTCTCTCTGTGTGAAGAGGGCCCAGGAGAAGATTTTCCAATAAAGCTTCCATTAAAACTCTGAACAACTTGCTGATATTATTCCACCAGCGGGCGGGCAGTCGGTGGTCATCATCTACAGTAGGGTTTTTGACCCCGAATATGGCAGCAACTTCAAATCTTGTCTCGCAGGAAAGAAAAGTTTTCGTGCAGATACAGTTCAGTTTTAAAGCAAGATTTATTAGAAAAATTGAGAAAGGAGACTCCAGTCCTAATGATGGGAGGGGGCTCTGGGATAGAAAAAACTCTTATTCCCTGCCATAGTGGCAGGAGGAAAAGCGGAGAGAAAGAAACCGGTATTAATGGTGGGGAAAGCACCTTTTAAAGGTTTACTTCAAAGGGGGTTTTCCAAGGACAAACGGAATTTCCTGGTCCCCTGGCATCTGGCTTTGGGGCAAAAGACCAGACAGGTG
Source organism: Ochotona curzoniae (assembly GCF_017591425.1). Lineage (NCBI taxonomy): Eukaryota > Metazoa > Chordata > Mammalia > Lagomorpha > Ochotonidae > Ochotona > Ochotona curzoniae. Next base: position 102,092 of record NW_024465090.1, on the reverse strand, counting down.
TCAGACATTGGACATTCCTGGTTTTGGGCATATGAGTACTACTTCCTCCAGTCCTTCAATGATAAGCAGACCAGTCTGAAGCCTTCCCACACAATGACCGGAGATAATGGCTGATACTATGGGAGTGGGGGAAACTGGTATGCTAAAGCACTCTTGTCCTTTGGTGCACCCAAGACATGGTGGGAAAAATACCCTTTTCTACTTGAGAAAAAAATGATGACTTGGGGACCCAGAATACCCTAACTGCTTACTACCCAGTCTAACTCCTCTCTCAATAGTATCCTATTCATGTTCAGTATTTCCCTGTCAGTTCCTAAGACTGCTTTTTGGGGGATGGCAAACATGACGTTTTCAGTCTCCATGGGTATATTCTATCAGGGCTTTAATGTGATCAGCATTGGACTGGTGTTGATGCCTTTGTAACAGTGATCCTTCTTATCAATTCATTGTGCATACTGCTTTACTTGCTTAGGTCTTCTTTAGATTTCCTCAACGCATTGGTGATCCTATCAGGAAATCTTGTTAAATCTCACTTGGTCACTGTACTATACAGTTGCCAAGATTGTAGTTATTTTGCATGTGACACATTTTCATTAATTAATTTTCATTTTTCTACCTGTTTATATAGATGTTATTATTATGTAGATCAAAGTGTAAGTTTATCAGTCCATGTGATATATTGTAATAATTAATAATTTTAACTAAATTTTAATGTCAATTGCATGTCCTATATGTAATGTTGACTCTTATTTTTGGAAAGTCTTATTTTTTGTAAATATGATTGAAAATATGCCCTTTGTCAATCATATATTTTGAGTTTTAATATGTCATTTTTTATTTTGATAAGGTTCGATTTCTTATTTTTTAAAAATCAGTTACTTTTGATGTTTACATGGTTGTTTAGGTGGGAAGGGTCATGGTTTAGGGGGGAAAAATGGTGGGACCACTGTTTCCAAATTGTCTTTCTCTTCTTCCTGTATCTGGGGGATGGGGGAAAATAAGGGGAGAAGAGAAGTCTTTCCAAATTTCCCAACTGCTTCTGTATCCAGGGATGGGGAATGGCCATCCGATGTCATCCCAGGGTTTCTGATGTGGAGCATGCTCCAAGGGTTCTGCTCAAGTGGTTTTGATAGTTCACAAATGCTATTGATGTTGCCATTCTAAAGATGAGGAAATCCTTCCAAAGTCCATTGGCTGACACACTCCATATTAGAGTATCTACTCACCGAGATATTTGCTGTCAACTCTTAGCTAGGAGAGTTGACCAATTCGTGCTGCTCTCCAGCCTCTGCTATGGTACCAAGTGTTCTCTGCAGGACCCGAATGGATTATCATATCCTCCATATGAATCTGGGTATTTCACCCACTGCTCTGTTTAAGACACTGAGAAGCCCAATTCTTACACATGCATTCCATGGTGAGTAAATACAGTGGCCTTAGTGATGGAAATCCCTCAGAAGTCATTGCTCATCTGCAACATACTCCCTCCACGGTCCTACCTCCCCCATACCCCCCTTTTCCGTTTCCCTTGTCAATCCATTGTCCCTGTGCTGGACTGGAGGCCTGTGGCACCAAATCCTCCCACACATGTTTGAAAAATAAGAATGGAATGGAATAGAATAGAATAGAATAGAATAGAATAGAATAGAATAGAATAGAATAGAATAGAATAGAATAGAATAGAAGACTGTGCTGGCACACTGGTATTGTTCACACATATTTAGCATTAACCAGGCCCAGGATGCCCACCAGCTATTGGCTGCTTTTTTTCAGCTGTGTAACACTTGCCTAAGCACAAGGCAACTGGTGCTCTTGCATACAGCTGGGGCTCTTCTTATATAACTGGGCCTTTTTGGTTGTTTGGTTGATTGGTTTTGTTTTATGCATTTGTTCTAATAGATACTTGCCCACCACAAAGTCATAAATTAGCGAACACAGTATGCTTTGTAATAGAAAATTTATGATTATATATTTTGCATTTGGACTCCTAATATATCTCATAACACTACTTTGTGCAAGTCACAAAGTGTGAATAAAGGCACTATTTTTCATACTCCCATTTAGTAGTCCCATGCTCTATATTGTGCATATTATCTGTCCCTACCAATTTATCTTGGCTCACCTATTGAAAACAAGCTAATTGACTTACAAAGAAGTGCGCCTTTTCATGACTGATTGTATTCAGTTTTATTGAATAGTATTTCTTCCTTTTAAGACATACAAGATCAAAGATGGAATCACAATGAAACTGTTCAATATATGACAATAGGATGCTTGACTCTCTGCCATTCTGCATGCCCACAATAATGGACATACAACTTCTTATGAAGAACAATATCATAGTAATAATAGAGGGAAACTCAGTTGGCAAGGGATGGAACCTGGGGAGGGGGTAAAGGCAATCCCAGGGCCTATGGAACTGTATCATAAAATGATAATAATAATAATTTTTTTACTGTTTTTATGTTAAGTAAAAAAAGGCATATCATATTCATTTTAAAGGCAGAATGGGAGAGAGAGAGACAGAATATTCCACCAACTGATTCGCTTCCTGAAAGGATGCAACAGCAAGTTCTCAGCCAAGTGGAACAGGAACCAGAGTTTGCATCTCCCAACATGTGCAAGGTCTTGACACCTTTGGCCAGGTTTCATTGTTCTGCTAAGACCACTTCAGGCATCAGAAGTAAAGGGGCCTGGTCTCAAACTGAAACCATATGAGATGCTGGCATTCCAACCAGTGACTTAACTCATCATTCCACAATGCTGGCCAATAAATTGCATTTATATCTACAATACACACTGTATTCACTATTGTGACTTTATAGAAAACTCAAGTAGTGTAAAGCTTCTTAAGAATTTGTTTGGGGCCCGGTGGCATGACCTATTGGCTAACGTCTTCGCCTTGAAAGTGCCAGGATCCCATATGGGCACCAGTTCCAATCCCAGAAGCTCCACTTCCCATCCAGCTCCCTGCTTGTGGCCTGTGAAAGCAGTCGAGGACGGCCCAAGTCTTGGGACCCTGCACCCGTGTGGGATACTCAGAAGAAGCTCCTGGATCCTGGCTTCGGATTGGCATAGCATTGGGTGTTGCGCTCTCTTGGGGAGTGAATCATCGGACGGAAATTCTTCCTCTCTGTCTCTCCTCCTCTTTGTATATCTGACTTTCCAATAAATAAATAAGTCTTAAAAAAAAAAGGATTTGTTTGTTTTTAGTTTCTTCTACTCTGGTTTGCTCATCATATATTCATATTTATCCCTGAATTTAAGAATGTCTTTTTAAATTGCAATCAAAATTCAAACTGAAACATTTCAACTATCCAAACAAAATCTTGACAAGTGTTGATGAGTATTGCATTGAATACAGAATAACATCCTTAAAATATAGTTTCTTAGGGCCCGGCGCGGTGGCACAGTGGTTAAGGTCCTCGCCTTGCACGCCCGGGATCCCATATGGGTGCCGGTTCTATCCCGGCAGCTCCACTTCCCTTCCAGCTCCCTGCCTGTGGCCTGGGAAAGCAGTCCAGGACGGCCCAAAGCGTTGGGAACCTGCACCCGTGTGGGAGACCTGGAAGATGATCCTGGCTTCGGATTGGCATAGCATCGACCATTGGGCTCACTTGGGGAGTGAATCATCGGACGGAAGATCTTCCTCTCTGTCTCTCCTCTCTGTATATCCACCTTTCCAATAAAAATAAAAAATAAATCTTTAAAAAAAATAATATAGTTTCTTAGTTAACTGTGCCTTCAGTTACTCAAACTATTTTCTCATTTTTCATGTAAAATCGGAGACCTCTTGATACATGTATTTTAAAAACATTACAAATGTGATGCTGTTATAAATAATATGCATTTTATTTCATTTTCCAATATCTTGGCTAATTGTGTGCTCACAGTAAATTGACTTTAGAAAATCATTTTAGAATTTGTGCAGGGAATCTCATTGACTTAACATTTTAATAGCTGCACCAATTTTTACTTACGTATAACAACTCATACTTCAAATATACAATTTGATAATGTTAATATACATACAGATTAGTGAAATAAATACCAAAATGCATTTTCCCCAGAAATGTCCTTAATTCCACTCAATTCCTGTTTCTATTCTGTCTCCAATCACCCCTCACTCAGAGACAACCACTAAACTTTTGTCACCCTGTAAGAGCTACTTCTTGGTTTCCTGTGAATGAAATCTTACTTTTAAAATGTTACTTCTTTCAGTATTATTTCCTTGGTATCCCTCCATGTTATTGAATTTGTGAATAAAATTTTTCTTTATATTGCCAAGTAATATCTTGCTCTGCGAGTATATCACACTGTGTTTATCCATTCAAGATGTGATGGATGTTTGCTTTATTTTCATTTGCTGCTCTAGCAGATAAAGTTGCTAAGATCTCTCATGCCGAAATCTTTACATGGACACTGTTTTTCTTGGGTGAATCCTGAGAAGTGGAATAGCTCTGCCCAACTGAAGAGTGCTTGCTTAATGCTTCATAAAACATCTAAATTGTTTTCTAAAATGACTGTGATATTTGACATTTTCAGCAATGAGATTTCGGTTGTTGCTATCCTTACCAACGCAAAGCTTAGCTACTCTTGAAGATGACAAGTGCCATCTTTTCTGTGTGTATAATTTGCATTTCCTTAATAGTAATGTTGCAAAGCGCTCTTCATGCAGTCATTTACTATTGTGCATCTGCATTGAAAAGGTGTCCATTCAAATATTCCATTGATTTTTTCTTCTTGCCATATTTTTGTTCTTTACATATTTTATTGGGCTCTTAATTCTTTTTATTAGAGTAGTGTACTTAAAATATGAATCTAAATGTTAAATAAATAGAGGCTACTATTGACCAGTGACTGCTTCCCAGGCATCACCGAGCATAGTTAGTGATATAGATCTCACTATAGCATGAATTCAGCACTAAAAGTTCACAAATCAGGTGTTTGATTCACTATTTACTATATGGAGTCATCAAAAGTTGTCACTTTTTAAGATTTATTTTATTTTTACTGCAAAGTCAGATATACAGAAAGAAGGAGAGACAGAGATCTTCCGTCTGATGAATGACTCCGCAAGTAGCCACGATGGCCAGTGCTGTGTCAATCCGAAGCCAGTGAACAGGATCTTCTTCCAGGTCTCCCATGTGGGTGCAGGGTCTCAAGGTTTTGGGCCATCCTTAACTGCTTTTCCAAGCCAGAAGCAGGGAGCTGGATGGGAAGCAGAGTTTCTGGGATTGGAACCAGTGTCCATATGGGATCTGGGAGCATTCAAGGTGAGGATTTTAGTTGCTAGCCTACTGTGCAGGGTCCAGAATTTGTTACTCTTCAAAATTGCTTCGATCACCAAAGCTATGATTTGTTGATCAACAAAGTGGCTTTTTTGAGAGAGTTTGGTCCTTTCTTGGTCTCTCTCTTTGGTCTTCTGATATGATATAAAGAAGGCCTTTGGTGATTAGTATTACCTTAAAAATCTGTTCAAGTAATTATCTGATGTTGTGTTAAATAAGCACTAAGTAGGCTAACATGCATATATATGATTTTATGTTGACATACCTGAGTTCCTAGAAGTGGCTTCATTGCCAAGTCAACTCCACAAGACATGTTCTATATTTGTATTTGGTACCATTTTAAGTTTCTTTTTCTCTTCAGCACTCAGTTGTGGGAAGCCTGGATCACATCATCCTTGGTTTATCTGCTGATCTGAATTTCCTTGGTAGGTAAGTGATCTCCTGCCCTATTCGCTGCTTCCCCCTTTGCATGGCTGGTTTTTGACTTCACAGACTGTGACATCACCCACTCCGAACTAAGCACTCATCACTTGGATACGCAGTGCTTAGTCTGGAGTTCACATCGTCATCCCCTGGAGTCATTTATCACTGTGTCCATCTCTGAAATGCCACATTGAATGATTCTCCTCTACTCCTCACTCCCATTTTAACCTTTGCAATGATATAATCTTGCTTTATGTTTCTAATTATTTTAAGTTATCTGATGTATCATATATTTTAATATCTCACTTTCCTCATAAATCCTAATGATATTAAGTTGATTAAAATAAAATAATATGTGAAACACACTCAGAATTGGGAACTCACTCAAAATTGGAAACTCATTCAGAATTGGTAACTCTTTCAAATTGTGGAACTCACTCAGAATGTGGAACTCATTCACAATTAGGAAATCACTTAGAATTTGGAACTCACTCAATATTGGGGACTCAGAATCGAATACTTAGAATTTTGAACTGACTCAGAATATGGAACTCAATGAGTATTTGATACTTACTCAAAATATGGAAACACTCAGAATGTTGAGCTCACTCAAAATGTGGGACTCACTCAGAATGTTGAACTCACTAATAATTGGGAAATAATTCAAAATGTGGAATTCACTCAGAATGTGGAATTCACTCAGAATGTGGAACAAATTCAGAATTGGGAACTAACTCAGAATTGGGAACTTATTCAGAATGTGGAACTCACTCAGAATTGGGAACTCACACATTTGGGGACTCACTGAAAATTTGAAACTCACTCAGTTTGGGGAATACACTAATAACTAGCAACTCAGAATTGGGAACTCATTCAGAAATGGCAACTCAAAATTGGAAACTCAGTCAAAATAGGGACCTCATACAGGGAATTCTATGAAAATTTGGAACTAATTTGGAGTTGAGAACTCACTCAAAATTGGCAACTAGGATTTGGAAATTTCCTCAAAATTGGGAACTCAATCATATTTGGGAACATGATATGAACTGGGAACTCACTCAAATTTGGGAACTCAGAGGGGGAACTCAGAATTGGAAATTCAGGATTGGGAACTCAAAATTGGGAACTTAAAATTGGACACACAGAATTGGTAACTCAGAATTGGGATCTCAGAATAGGAACTCAAAATAGGGAACTCAAAATAGGGAACATGCTCTGTAAATATCTCTTCGAATGTGGAACTCACTAATAATGTGGAATTCACTCAGAATGGTGAACTCACTCAGAATTGAGAACTCTCTCAGAATTGGTAACTCAAACTGAATTTGAAACTCACTCAAAATTTGGAACACACTTAGAATTGGGAAGTCAGAATTGGGAACTCACTCAGAATTGGTACCTCTGCATTCAGAACTCACTCAGATTTGGAACTATCTAAGATTTAGAAAATCAGAGTGTGGAACTCACTCAGATTTGGGAACACACTCACAATTAGGAACACACACAGAATGGGGAACTCAGAATGAGCAACTCACTCAGTATTGGGAACTCATTCAGAATTGGGAACTCACTCAGATTTGGGAACTGACTCAGAATTGAGAACTCAGTGAAAATTTGGATCTCACAAAGTTTTGTGAACTCACTCATAACTTGCAACTCAGAGTTGGTATCTCAATCAGAATTGGTAACTCAGAATTGGAAACTCACTCAGAACTGTGACCACATTCAGATTTGGGAACTCTGAAAATTTGGAACTAATTAAGGGTTGGGAACTCACTCAGAATTGGCAACTAGGAATTGAAAATTTCCTCAAAATTGGGAACTCAATCATAATTCGGAACAAGATCTGAAGTGGGAATTCATTCATTTTTGCTGTCTCAGAATAGGGAGCTCAGAATAGGGAACTCAGAATTGAGAATTCAAAATAGGGAACTCAAAATCGGAGACACACTCAGAGTGTGGAACTTACTCAGAATGTGGAACTCACTCAGAATGCTGAAATCACTTAGAATTGGGAACGCACTCAGAATGGGAAATGCACTCAGAGTTGGGAACTCACTCAGAATTATGAAATGAAAATTTGGAATTCACTCAAATGTGGGAACTTGGAGTTGAGTACTTAGACTTTTAAAATCACTCAAAATGTGGATCTCACTCAGTATTTGATACTCAGAATTTGGAACTCAATCACAATGTTGAACTCATTCAAAATGTGGAACTCACTCAGGATTTGGAATCCAATCAGTTTAAGAACTCAATCTGATTTCGGAACTCATTCATATTTGGGAACTCACTGATAATTTGGAACTCACTCATTTTGGGAAGTCAGTCATAACTTGCAACACAGAATTGGGAACTCATTCAGAATTGGCAACTTCGAATTAAAATCTCACTCAGAATTGGGACCTCGCTCAGATTTGGGAACTGACTCAGAATTGGAACTCACTCAGACTTGGGAACTCACTCATATTGGCTAATAGGAATTGGGAATTCCTCAACCTTGGGAAATCAAACATAATTGGAAACATGGTCTGAACTGGGAACTCACTCATATTGTGGAACTCACTCAGATTTCGGAACACACTCAGAATGGTGAACTCACATAGAATGTGGAACTCACTCAGATTTGGGCACTCACTGAAAATTTGGAACTCACTCAGTTTTGGGACTCAGTCACAACTTGCAACTAAGAATTGGGAACTCATTCAGAAATGGCAACTCAGAATTGTACATTCAATCATAATGTTGATCTCACTCAGATTTTGGAACTCAGAAATTTTGGAACTCACTCAGATTTGGGATCTCTCTCAAAATTGGCCACTAGGAATTGGGAATTCCCTCATAATTGGGAACTCAATCATAATTGGGAACATGATTTGAAATGAGAACTCACTTAGATTTTGGAACTCAGAATTGGGAATTCCGAATTTGGAACTCAGAATTTGGTACTCAGTATGTGGAAAGTCATCTAAATGGGGAACTCACTCAGAATGTTGAACTCACTCAGAGTGTGGAATTCATTCAGAATGGGCAATTCACTCAGAAGGTGGAAAACACAATGTTTAACTCAGGATTGGGAACACACTCACAATTGGAAACTCACTCAGAATTGGGAACTCAATAAGAATGGGAACTTTCATTAGGGACCTCAGAATAGGAATCTCAGAATTGTAACTCAGAATGGGGAACTCAGAATGTGCAACTCACTGAGAATTGGGAACTCACTCAGAATTGGGAACTCATTGAAAATGAAAACTCTCATTTGGGACCTCATAGTTTGGACTTCAAAATTTTGGACTCAGAATTGGGAACTCACATAGAACTGGGAATTCACTCTCAATGTGAAACTCAGAATGTGAAATACACTCTGGATTGGGAAATGAGAATAGGGTAATCAGAACTGGGGATTCAAAATTAGGATTTCAAACTAGGAAAATACAAATAGGGAACACAAAATAGGGAACACAATCTTAATGTGGAACTCGCTCAGAATGTGGAATTCACTCAGAGAGGTGAGCTCACTCAGATTGGGAACTCATTCAGAATTGGGAACTCAGAATTGGGATCTCAAAATGTTGAAAGTACTCTGAATGTGGAAGTCACTCAGAATTATTAACCACTCAGATTGTGGAATTAACACAGAATGGGGAACTCCCTCGGAAGATTGAAATCACCCAGAATGTGGAACTCAGGATTGGTAACTCAGACAGAATTGGGAACTCACTCACAATGGGAAACTCACTCAGTATTGGGAACTCTCTCAGAATTGGGAACTCAGAATTTGGACCTCAGTCAAATTTGGCAACACGGAATTGAGTACTTAGAATTTTGAACTCATTCAGAATGTGGATCTCACTCAGTATTTGATAGTCACTCAAAATTATGAACTCAGAATGTTGAAATCACTCAAAATCTCAGTCAGATTTGGGAATTCACTCATAACGTGGAACTCCTTCAGTGTTGGTAACTCACTTAGAATTGGGAACTCACTCAGAAGTGGCAACTCAGATTTGGGAACTCACTCATATTTGGGAACTCACTCAGAATTGGGAAATCACTGAAAATATGGAATTCACTCAGTTTTGCGAACTCACTCATAACTTGCAACTCAGAATTGGGAACCCATTCAGAAATGACAACTCAGAATTGGACAGTAACTCAGAATTGGGAACTCACTCAGATTTTTGAACTCAGTGAAAATTTGGAACTCACTAAGTGTTGGGAACTCACTCTAAATTGGCAACTAGGAATTCAGAATTCCCTCAAAATTGGAAACTGAATCATAATTGGGAACACCCTCTGAACTGTTAACTCACTCAGATTTTGGAACTCAGCATTGGGAACTCAGAATGTGAAAAATACTCTGAATGTGGAATTCACTCAGAATGTTTAATTCACTCAGATTTTGGAACTCACTCAGAATGAGGAACTCACTCAGAAGATCAAAATCACTCAGAATGTGGAACTCAGGATTAGAAACGCACTCAAAATTGGAAACTCACTCAGAATTGGGAACTCACTCAGAATGAGAACTTTCATTTAGGGACTCAGAATTGTGACCTCAGAATACGGAACTCAAAATTCGGAACACTTAATGTGGAACGCACTGAGACTGTGGAACTCACTCAGAATTGGGTATGCAAGCAGAATTGGGAACTCACGCAGAATGTGAAACATAGAATGGCGAACTCAGAATGTGGAACTCACTCAGAAAATATAACTCAGAATGTGGCTCTCAAAATTGGGATCTCAGATTGGGAAGTTCACTGAGAATGACAAACTCACTCACAATGTTAAACTCACTCAGAATGTGGAACTCACTCAGAATTGCTAACTCACTAGGAACTGGGAACTCACTCATATTGGGAACTCACTCAGGTTTGGGAACTAACTCAGATTTGGGAAATCACTGAAAATTTGGAACTCACTCAGTTGTGGGAACTCATTCAGAACTGGGAACTCACATATTATTGGGAACTCATTCAGAAATAGCATCTCAAAAAGGGAAACTTATTCAGAATTTGGAACTCATTCAGATTTGGGAACTAACTGAGAATTTTGAACTCACTAAGTGTTGGGAACTCACTCTAAATTGGCAACTATTAATTGGGAATTCCTTTAAAATTGGAAATTCAATCATAATTGGGAACAGGGTCTAAACTGGGAACTCAGTCAGGTTTTGGAACTCAGAATTGGTAACTAAGAATGTGGAAAATACTCTGAATGTGGATCTCAGTATTTTTACTCACTCAGATTGTGGAATACACTCAGAAGGGGAACTCACTCAGAAGGTGGTAATCACTCAGAATGTGGAATCAGGATTGGTTACACACTCACAATTGGGAACTCACTCAGAATGGGAAATTTCATTAGGGATTCAGAATAGGGAACTCACTCAGAATGTGGAACTCGTTCAGAATGGGAAACTCACTCAGAATGGGGAACTTACTCAGCATTGGGAACTCATTCAAAATGGGAACTCTCATTTGGGACATCATAATCGGTTCTTCAAAATCTTGAACTCAGAATTGGAAACTCACACAGAATTGGGAATTCACTATCAATGTGAAAATCACTCAGAATGTGAAATTCACTCTGACTTGGGAAATGAGAATTGGGAACTCCGAATTGGAAACTCAGAATTTGAAACTCCTAATTTGGAACTCAGAATGATGAACTCACTCACAGTCAGACACTCACTCATAATGTAGAACTCACTCAGAATTTCAAATTGATTCATAATTTGGAACTTACTCAGAATTTTGAATTGATTCAGAATTTGGAACTCTGTCAGAATTGGGAATTTACCCAGAATGGGGAACTCAGAATTTGGTACTCAGAATGGTGAACTCACTAGCATTGTGGGACTACCTGAGGTTCGGGAACTCATTCAGAATGTAGAGTCACTCAGATTTGGGAACTTAGAATAGGGAACTCAGAATTTGGAACTCAAAATAGGGAATCGAAAATAGGGAACTCAAAAGAGGGAACTCAAAATAGGAAACACACTCTGAATTTGGAACTCACTCATAATGTGGAATTCAATGAGAATGGTGAACTCATTCTGAATTTGGAACTCACTGAGAATTGGGAACACAGAATTTGGAACTCACTCAAATTCCGAAACTCAGAATTGAATACTTATAATTCTGAAGTCACTCAGTATGTGGATATCACTCAGTATTTGATACTCACCCAAAATTTGTAACTCACACAGAATGTGAAACTCACTAAAATGTGGAATTCACTAAGAATGTTGAACTCACTCAGAATGGGGAACTCATTCAAAATGGGGAACTCAATTCGAATTGGGAACTCACTAAGAATTTGAAACTCACTCTTAGTTGGGAACTCACTGAAAATTTAGAACTCACTCAAACTTGAGAACTCACACAAAATTAGCAACTTGGAATTGGTAATTCCCTTAAAATTGGAAACCCAAACATATTTGGGAACAGGCTCTGAACTGGGAATTCACTCAGTTTTGGGAACTCAGATTTGGGAATTTCGAATTAGGAACTCAGTTTGGGAAGTACTCTGAATGTGGAACTTAGAGTGTTTTAACTCACTCAGATTGTGAAATTCACTAAGAATGGGGAACTAACTCATAAGGTGGAAATCACTCAGAATGTGGAAGTCAGGATAGGGAACGCACTCACTGTTGGGAACTTACTTAGAATTGAGAACTCACTAAGAATGGGAACTTTTATTAGGGACTCTGAATTGGGACCTCAAAATAGGGAACTCAGATTTTGTAACTCAGAAATGTGAACTCACTCAGAATGTGGATCTCACTCTAATTGGGAACTCATTCAAAATTTGGAACTCACTCAAATTTGGGGACTTGGAATTAAAGACTTAGATATTTGAACTCTCAGAATGTGGATCTCAGCAAGTATTTGATAGTGACTCAAAACTTGGAACTCACTCACAATGTTGAAATCACTCAAAATGTGGAACTCACTCAGATTGTAGAACTCAGAATTGGGAATTTACTCAGAATTGGGAACTCACTGAAAATGTGGAACTCACTCAAAATTTGGAACACACTCAGAATTGGGAACTCGCTCAGAATGTGGAACTCACTCTGAATAGGGAACTCACTCAGATTTTTGGAACTCACTGATAATTTGGAACTCTCTCAGCTTTAGGAACTCACTCATAACTTGCAACTCAGAATTAGGAACTCACTCAGAATTGGGAACTAACTCAGAATTGAGAACTCGCTCAGAATTGGGAACTCACTCAAATTTGGGAACTAGGAATTCAGTACTTAGATTTTTGAACTCACTCAGAATGTGGATGTCACTCAGTATTTGATATTCACTCATAATTTGGAACTCACTCAGAATATTGAACTCACTCAAAATGTGGAACTTACTCTTAATTTTTTTGAATGTTTTAAATAGCTTTATTCTTTTAAGTGGGTAAGACTATTATTTCCACATTGTTTCCTTCATATATCTGAGGTAGAGGGGGATATTGAGGGAGAAGCCCCACCTGATTTCCCACCCACCCCAAGTCCCGCATGTGGGGTGTGCTCTGAGATACTCATTGAAGTGTTTTCAATAGGTCAACAGTTTTGAAATTGCTGCCAATCTTGCCTCTCCAAACACAATGAGGTTGTTGAAAAATCCATTAATTGACATTGTCCATCATAGTGTCTCTATTTGCCCGGTATTTTGTTGCCAACCTATAGCTGAGGTGGTTGATTAACTTATTCCATCTTCTGTCCCTTCATGGTTAGGTTTCTGAGTCTGGCATTTCAGTTGGGGAGATCACCAAAGAAACTTTGTGTGAGGTGTTCCCAGGCCAGATACTCGTATGCACCAGCAAGCACAGGGCCCAGCACAGTCCATCACCTGGTCAGCTGGTAGTTGCAATTGCTGGGTTGGTTCTGTTTTCAGCCCCGTCTTCTACTGGAACCAATGGGTGATGCAGTCCAGCCTGGTTCTGCACAGCACATACTTGGTCTTCACCTAAACCAGTGGGAGCTACAGCCTGATGAGAGCGGCCCACTATAACCCCCACCAGGCGAACCCCCTACCCTGGTTTGCCAGTATGTGTGGCAGTCCAGTCCAATCTGACCCACATCCCCCCTGGTTCTCGTACATGACAAATGGCATTGAAGCTTGGATCCCTCTACCCAGCTCAACAGTCAAGCCTTCACGGGTGTGGTTGAGTGCCTCTCTGTCTAGCTACCCCAGGCCCTGTCCTAGTTCTCGTGCCTTCCTGTGGCAGTGGTAACCCAAGAGGGGGGAACCCACTATTTCCCTCCCAGGTCTCTCACTCCCGGTTTGTGCACTTTCCAGGTGGTTCTGCAGTTTAACTTGACAGGATTAGCCCCCAGTGCCAGTTTCTGCCAGCTGATGCTACGGCTATGTCCAAACAGCCCTCTTCCATTCTAATTGTAGGTCAACCCATCCTGGCTTTTCCCTGGTCTAGTCCACATGAGGCGCACAGGTGTTGTAGTCCTGCTTAGTCTGGTCTGCCCCCATCCCAGTTCATGCTCTCCAGTGGGAGTAGCTGTCCAGCAGGGGGACCTCCCCTTATTCCCCCGCTGGCTCTGTCCCCTCCCCTCCTGTTTCTCACATGTGCTGGATGGGCACTGCAGTCACATCCGGCACAGTCAAACTCCTCGTGGCTTTCTGTAGTGTGGACTGGTTTTTATCGCAAGCAAACCTGGCTCCACCCTTACTCTGTTCTGGTGCTCGGATTTGCCAGTGATGATGTTAACTGATTAGCCTGGTCGGCCCCTAATCCATACCTAATGTATGCCAGTGGGAAACTTCATGTGACCTGCTCTGGGCTGTTTCCATTCATGCTTCTTGCGCTTACCCGTGGGGTCTGTGTCCTGCCAGAGGAGTTGCCCAGGCTCATCCATCAGAACCTCTCCCAGTGCCGGATTTTGCGCATGCCAGTGGGTCCATGAGCCAGCCCTAGCCCAGTTCCTGACTAGCTTTTGACCCAAGCTGGTTCTTGTTGTTGGATATTTCAGCCCAGCCATGGCTTGTCCAGTCCATTCCCACATACGGCACACACATGGCGCAGTAGGGGTTGTGACCTAGCATAATCCGTCCCACTTCTATCCTGGTCTTCCAGGAGCACCAGACAGTGCAGGGGTCTGGTCCAGCCTGGTGCGTCCAGTCCCGGTCCACACTTGTGCCAAGGGGGATTTCACTGTAACCCGATCAGAACGCAGCCCCCATTCCAGCCCACGTGCTCCTTGGCGGTAGCCTTAATCCAGTTAGTGTGTCTACTGGACAAGACCCATGCCAAAGCTTTAGCATGAACTGGTATTTGGTGGTCAGCATTGCTAAGAAGTAACACATTCTTTAAAGGAAGAGTAACTGTCATTGGGAAACTTTAGGATGTATTCACCTTGCAGAAAAACATCGGGTTCAACGTGGAGCCACAAAAGCAGCAATTCAAATCACCAAAATCCCAGAGCTCCCCTACCGGGCGGCCAGCACACAAAGCCTGGCACCAACTGGCGCCCTGGCCGCCAAAGCCCGGTTCACCATGTGGCCATGATGGCGGGCATATGGGATCCAGGCATGAGACGCCCTGTCCCGGGACCCACCCGCTACACCATAATGTTGAAATCACTCAGAATTGGGAACTCACGCAAGATGAGGAACTCAATCAGAATTATGAACTCTCATAATTGAAATCTCAGAATTTGAAACTGACTCAAATTTGGGAACTGGGAATAGAGTACTTAGATTTTTGAACTCACTCAGGATGTTGATCTAACTCAGTATTTGATACTCCCTCAGAATTGGGAACTCATTCAGAATATTGAACTCACTCAATATGAGGAACTCACTCATCATGTTGAAATCACTCTGAATTGGGAACTCACTCAAAATGAGGAAGTCACTCAGAATTGGGAACTCTCTGAAATGGGAACTCTAAATTTGGAACTCATTCATATTTAGAAACTTGGAATTGAGTAATTAGAGATTTGAACTCACTCAAAATGTCGATCTCAATCAGTATTTTATACTGACTAAATTTGGAACTCACTCAGCTTTGGGAACTCACTCAGATTTGGAAACACACTCAGAATGAGGAACTAACTCAGAATTGGGTACTCACTCATAATTGGGACCTCACTGAAAATTTGGAACTCACTCAGACTTGAGAACTCAGTCATAATTGGAAACTAGGAATTGGTAATTCCCTAAAAATTGGGAACTCACTCAGAATTGGGAACATGGTATGAACTGGGAACTCACTCAGATTTGGGAACTCAGAATTGGAAACTCAAAATTGAGAAATCAGAATTGGGAACCCAAAATTGGGAACACAAAATAGCGAACTCAAACTAGGGTACTAAGAATGTTGAACTCACTCAGAATATGAAACTCACTCAGATTGTGGAATTCAGAATTGGAAACTCACTCAGAATTGGGACCTAACTCAGTATTGGGAACTAAGAATTTCAAATTCACTCAGAATTTGGAACACACTAAGAATTGGGAAGTCAGGTTTGGGAACTCTCTCAGAATTGTTACCTCTGAATTCAAAACTCACTCAGATTTGGACTCACTTAGAATATGCAACTCACTCAGAATTTGTTGTACCGGCCAGCTTAGCCGGTAGCATGGACACAGCGAGGGTCAGGGAATCAGACACCAACAGGAGACCAGTAGTGGTAGAAGAGGTCTCTCTCAGCCTCCCTTTATTCAGCCATATATACCTTTCCCCCAAGCCTCTAGCAGAACAATTGGATGCTAATGAGTCTGACAGACAAGGTGCCACTAGCCTCCAAGCCATTTCCTTCAGGAGCCAAGCTTAACAAATGCTAATCAACTCCTCAGCCCACAACAATTTGTAATTCACTCAGCCTTAGGAACTCACACAGAATGTGGAATGCACTCAGAATTCAGAACTCCCTCAGAATGGCAAAAGCACTCACAATGGGGACTCACTCAGAATTTGGAACTCACTCATAATTTCCAAATCACTCAGAATTTGGAACTCATTCAGAATGGGGACTCAGAATTTGGAAACTCACTCAGAATTGGGAACTCACTCAGAATTGGGAACTCACTCAAAATGAGGAACTAACTCAAAATGGGGAACTCACTCAGAATTGGGAACTCCTAGAATTTGGAACTCACTCAAAATGTGGAATACACATAATGTTGAAATCACTCTGAATTGGGAACTCACTCAAAATGAGTAACTCACTCAGAGTTGGGAACACTCAGAATTGGGAACTCAGAATTAGAACACATTCAAATTTGGGAACTCAGAATTGAGTACTTAGAGATTTGAACTAACTCAGAATGTCAATTTCACTCAGTATTGGATACTGACTCAGAATTTGGAACTCACTCAGATTTGGGAACTCACTCAGAATTGGGAACTCACTCAAAATAAGGAACTCACTCAAAATGTGGAACTCACTCAGAATTGGGAACTCACTCAGTTTTTTGAACTCACTCATACCTTGCAACTCAAAATTGGGAACTCATTAAGAATTGGTCATTCAGAATTGGAAACTCACTCACAACTGTGGAATCACTCATATTTGGGAACTCAGTCAAAATTGTAAACTGGGAATTTTTAATTCCATAAAAATTGGGAACTAACTCAGAATTAGGAACATGGTATGAGCTGGGAACTCACTCAGGGTTGGTGTTAGATAATGTCCACCGACCGACCGCCTGCTTGGTGAAATAATATCGGCAAGTTGTTCAGAGTTGAGATGGAAGCTTTATTGGAAAATCCGCTCCTGGGCCCTCTTCGCGCAGAGGGGAAGGAAGAGGGAAGCGAAAGGGGCGTCTGAGATACGTGTCTGGGAGTTTTATACCCATCTACACACGTGGGAGGGCAAAGGGGCTGTTCGTGTCCCAACTATGCAAGGAATGTCCATTCAGGTGTGCCATTGGTCAACTGGAATCCCGCCAGGTAGGTGACGTAACCGGCTCCTGTGGCCCCTCCTCCTGTGGGGGCGGGGCAGACCCGCCCCTAGCCTCCAGTGCCCTGGGGAGCCATCATTCCGGACTCTTGGTAATAGGAAAGGGGGCGACGAAGTCGTTCTGGCTACTTCCTGCTGAAGGGGGGGGGCGTAGTCCCTAATTGTGGTCCGGAGAGGGCTCCGTGGGCACTGGGACGTAGGGGTGGAGCAGCAGTTGGTTGAGAGTGACCCGTGAGGCTTCTTGGATTTTTTCTTTGGCAAACCTTAGAAAACAAGGAGCAATGGTTAATAAAAGGCCTATAAGTATTAATGGGGTTAGTATAGGCATGAGCCAAGTTAGTAGGGGGGATTCCCAGATGTTAAAACCCGAATCCTTGCCCAGATTTGGCCAACTATTGAGTCGATCCCTTATTGACTGGAGATTTTTTATCCCAGTTTCTACTATACCAGATTCGTTAATATAATAACAACACTGTTCCTGTAGGAAGACACAGGTTCCCCCTTTGCTTGCAGTCAGCAGGTCCAGGGCTCGTCGATTCTGGAGTGCCACTTCAGCTAGCGAGGTGATTTGTCGCTGCAAGGATGCCAGGGACTGGGCTGAGTCTTCTATAGCCTGGTTGAGGTCTGCTTGGAGCTTGTTGACCTCGATGATGGAGTGACCTAGGGCTCCTGCACTGAGGACTACCGCCAACAGGGAGGTAGCAATAGACATTCCTACCAAAGTTGGAATGAAGACTGCCAGTTTGGTTTTTTCAAGATCCTGGGAATTTGAAATTTCCTGTTTAGCTTCTGACCAAGAAAGCAGTGTTAGTTGGTGCACCTGCTAGAAAATAAATCACAGTTGACTGAAATAGAAGAAAATGAATTGAAAGAATTGGTGCTGGAAGCAAGACAATTACATTGAGCCATGTTTAGACATGGGGCAGGGGCTGGCCAGCAGAATGGAGATCCCAGACACCTTGCAATATATGAGGTTTCCCAGTGCGACACAGCTGTTTGGAATAATAACATTTGTTAAGAGGTGGGCTAGACATGTGCCCTTGACAGTGGCATGGGTTGCAATACACTAATGAGGCAAATCCAGCTGAAATGAAGAGGAAGGGGTTAGCTGTTGTCCAGAAGAGTAAGAGAGGAGTGAGGTAGTCAGGAGAGTTGGTGGGTCAAAGAAGTGGCAGACAATTTATCTTTGGTACAAGCACTAAAATGTTTGAGGTGAGAAATATGATACCAGGAAGTGTGATCAAGGAGTTTGGCAGCCACAGGCATGGTCAGGGTCACGAAGTGAGGTCTGGTCCACTGAGGTTGGAGTGAGCGTGGGTGGAGGGTCTTGAGGAGGACCAGGTCACCAGGCTAGAGAAGAGAGGCATTGGGGTCTGATGGTGTGGTAGCAGCCGGGTCTAGAAGATAGCAGTCGACGTGGTCTCAGAGAAGCTTTTGTGGGTGAACACATGGGTGAAATCGATCTGCCAATTCTCATCTGGTTAATGTCCTTGCAGCTGGTGAGTAGGCAACCTGAGCTTAAGGGCTCCTTGAGGAAAAACAGTGGAAAACATTAGGCAGGAGGAGTTAGTGAATGAGGCATTGGTGATGGGCATCCCTTTGGTGGTAAGGGATTCCCTCTCCTGCCAGATGGCAGAATGGGGAGGCAATTGGCCTCTAGGATGGACTCAGGAATGAGTACCACATAGGCTGCATGGTGCAACGATGCAGGTTGGACACCGAGCTACCATCCACCACTAAAGAGTGAGGTCAGGAGACTGTAGAGGCTGGTACAGCAAGCCTTCCCTAGGTAAGAAGTGAGAATCGAGGACCGGCTGGCAAGAGTGAGAGATTGGAAGTTGAGGAAAGTGTTAAGGGGAGAGGACGGTGGGTGAAGTTCTCAGGAAAGACTCATAGTTACATCTCATTGGTGCATAACCGGAACAACACACAAATTCCACAAGCTGTGGGAAAGGGGAAGCAGGAAGCAGTGTCAGGGTCCAGGTTGGGATGTTGGAATCACTCACATTTTTCCTTTCTGTTACATGTTGGGGAGGAATGGCAGGCTCCCAGCCCTGCAAAAGAACTGGTTAATGATTTGGTTAGAAGAAATTTATACATTTGAGTGGATGACACAGGAATGGAGGGAGGGGTTACTTATCAAAATGATGGATTGATTTCCTCCTGAAGCTCACTGGAATATGTAGTCTCTGAGGGTTGGTCTTGAGGAGCTTCTTTGGGGTGCCTCTATGGTGACACACGGATCATCTTGGCAGGTGTTGACCTTCTGTGCAGATTCCACATTCTGGCCATTCTTGGATGGAGAGTCCATTTGACTTAGGCAGAGAACTGGGAACACTTTTACTCAGCCCCGATATCGCGGCTTTATGTTGTATGGAATTAGTGGGGAAGCTTAGGCAGGAACATGCATGACAGCTGGTTAAAATTATCTAGTGAGACCTTGAGAAACAAGACAGGATGTATAGTCTGGCCTGCTTCTAATCTTGTATTCTTTCCCTCCCTCTGCTCATGGGGACTCTGGCTGCTAGCAGGAGCTAAGTCAGGGCCTATGGTAAGGCCAGGGCTCCAGTAGGCAGTGGCCTTCAAGGTTACAGTGCTAGCTAGTAAAAACCGTTTCTAAGGTCTTACATACATGAACTCTGGAGTTTCAGGTAAGGTCAGGACCATCCATCTCTTCACATAGAGTACTGGAAGAGACATCATAAAGGAAGTGTGAAACTGTGGAGACATCCCATTGACTCCCATTACCTGGCTGGACAGAGAGGAGAGCTGGCCTGAAAGAGAGGTTGGTACAGAACAGATGGTGTCTCTGGACAGAATATACAGCTTTACCTGTGATGTTGCTGACCCCAGGCCATCCCTCCATAGCGACGGATGCTTTGGGAGCTGGGCAGAGTGAAGGGCTTTCTAGCTTGTGGCCCACCATGGTTCTGACCCAGGAATACTTTGACCCCCAGGGCAGTCCCATTTCTAGTGGCCTGGCTCTTGGCAGAGCTAACAAGACTCTTTGAAAGCCACTTCTATCATTGCAGCTGGTTGCCCAATATTCTGGCTTCCCATATCACAAGCAGGTGCTACTTGAGGGTAGACTAGCCTTACTGGGTCTCCTAGAGAACAGGTTACTGTATAAAGCCACATTAATGAGCCTCCTGATGCCTAGCTCACTACTCTTCCTCTGGGCCCTGGTTAAAGTGGGCCACAGAGGCAACCACGGGATGTCAGCCAAAGGGATGCTCAATTCTATCCCTGAATGCCTTAATGGGCTGATCTAGGAATCTGTAGTTACAGGCATAGTCCTGATAGTTTTAGGGTAATGCCTATGAGAAGATAATTAGGCTGCTTGGTCTGACAAGTTAGCCATCCCTTTAAAGGGTCTGGAAATCCAACTGTGCAGCCTGAGTCCCTCAGTGAGAGAGAGAGAGAGAGAGAGATGAAGAAAGTAGTTGGAAGCATCAGATTAATTACCATCAAGTAAAAACTCTCAAATAGAAGTTCTAGAAAGCATTTGCCAAAGGTCTGATGTCGGCTACAAATTTGAAACAAGCACAGCTTTACAATTAGCTTAAATTGCACATTAGAAAAAGCAATAATATCAGTGATAAATATTTAGAAAAATGCTATAGGCAATTTAAAGGACAATGATAAATTACATTGCACATAAACCATACAAGATGTATTCCTCTCAAAACTTTCATGACTTCCCATTCCTTCTACGACATGCTTTAACCTGGAAATACTCTATAAAACAATTGGTAAGAGCACGTGAGTTTACCTCATGGCTTGGAATAACTTAGCAGTGGATTAGAGCAACTCTATACTGGATTATTTTGATATACAAATGTTAAATTAAGTTACAGAACAACTTAGCAAATTACAGTTTTGTTCTTTTGTAGATGTTAATTAGCTTATCTTTTATCCCACCCATCTTAGATAAGGGGTGGGGGTGGGGATGACGAAAGGAAAAAAAAGAGTTAAAAGCAGTTGCTGCAGCAGCAGCAGGGAATCAGGCATTATTGGGGTTAAGTCAGAAGAACCAAAGAGGGAGAGCAGGTTAGGTTGAGGGTGAGAATGGAGAAAGGCAAGATGGCAGACAGGGTCCTGCCACATGAAGGAAGGCAAGATGGTGGACAGGGTCCCATCAGGTGGAGGAGAAAGGCAAGATGGTGGATGGGATCCTACCACATGGAGGAGTGGGAGGGGAGCTGGGAAGATGGCGTCAGAACAGGAAGTGGAGAGAGGGGGCTTGGGAACATGGTACCTGCGCAGGAAGTGAAGGATCCGAAGGAGGAAGGTTCTGAGTGGGGGAGGGTGAACTAGGGAAAACATGAGGTAGAGGTCCCAGAGGTCCTTGGGCAAGGACAGGGACCTTCTGTGCAGCAAGGATGTCCACACAGAGGGAAAAAGGAGGAACAAAGAGAATGATGGGGTTAGGTGGAATTAGGTGGGGCAAGATATGGGAGTAGATAGAATAAGGGAGGGGTGGGAACATAGCAAAGAAACAGAAGGTGAAGCAAAAGTGACACTGGAATCCAGTGGCTACTCAGGAAATGAAGGAGTCTGGAAACATGACAGAAGGACTGGGAGCGTAGAAGAGGTGACCAAAGAGGAGGTGACCTTGGGGAACATGGCACAGGGACTGGAGGAGTAACGTACAAGGTGGATGGGCCAAAGGCTCCGAGAGAGGCGAAAGTGCAGGTAAAGAGGCTGGCAGAGAAGGAGGTGGGGAAGAAGTGGGGGCTGGGTGGAGTCCTAAAAGTTCTGGCGGCTCAGAAAAGGTATGGTTAGGTGAAAAGTCTAAGAGATCCTTGGGAGAGTGGGAGGGCTTAGCCTTGGCCAGGAGAATCTGAGTCGTGGAACAGGAGGAACATAGGGAAGGGCAGGAACGGAGTTTCCAAAAAGCTTCCACATAACAAACTTAAGACCATTTACCCTCGCGAGGACAGAAATTACCAAATTCCGTGAGGATCTGAAAATCAAACGTGCCTTCCGCTGGCCATTTGGAGCCTTTTCCAACACGTACTGTGGCCAGGCCACGGTTGAAAAATGGACAAGGCATTTTCTGCGTAAGTCCAGGCCCAGACCCATGGTTTTAAAATTGGCCAATAAACAGCTTAAGGGGGTTTGGGGGCCATGAGCTCAGGACATTTTGTTGCCCATCCTGTCCCGATAAAGTATCTCGCGGCTAATCTAAACACAAAGAAGGCGTCCCCGCTTTGAAATTCAGACTAGAGGGGAACCTGGTTCCCCGTTAAGGAGGGCCAGTCAGTAGGGGGGACGTCTCCCACCCCACTGAGGGCCCTGGATAGGTGGGAGCCGGTCAACGACCAGGGCGTCCCCCGTCTCGCTGAGGGCTCAGGACAGGCAGACCACGTGTACACGGTTTGGGGGGTCTGCAGGAGGTTGGGGGAGTACTTTTTGGGACAGGAGGAGCAGGGCGGAGGGGCTTACCTCACGTCTGTCGTTCCGCAGCCGGCAAAGGCCTTGGGGCTGGCGGCTTAGAGGTGGAGAGAGGAAGGGGGGAGCTCAACCAGTTTAGGGAGCCCACGCATCCCTTCCCGGGTTTCCGGCACCAAATGTTAGATAATGTCCACCGACCGACCACCTGCTTGGTGAAATAATATCGGCAAGTTGTTCAGAGTTGAGATGGAAGCTTTATTGGAAAATCCGCTCCTGGGCCCTCTTCGCGCAGAGGGGAAGGAAGAGGGAAGCGAAAGGGGCGCCTGAGATACGTGTCTGGGAGTTTTATACCCATCTACACACGTGGGAGGGCAAAGGGGCTGTTCGTGTCCCAACTATGCAAGGAATGTCCATTCAGGTGTGCCATTGGTCAACTGGAATCCCGCCAGGTAGGTGACGTAACCGGCTCCTGTGGCCCCTCCTCCTGTGGGGGCGGGGCAGACCCGCCCCTAGCCTCCAGTGCCCTGGGGAGCCATCAGTTGGGAACTCACTCAAATTTGGGAACTCAGAATTTAGTACTTAGAATTTTGAACTCACTGAGAATGTGGATCACACTCAAAATGTGGAATTCACTCAGAATGTTGAAACCACTCAGAATAGGGAGCTCACTCAGAATTGGGAACTCACTCAGAATCGGGAACTCATTCAGCTATCTGAACTCATTCAGAATTGGAAAATCCGAATAGGAAACTGACTCAGAATTTGGAACTAGCTCAGATTTGGAAACTCACTGAAAATTTGGAACTCACTCAGAATGTGGAACTCATTCATAACATGCAGCTCAGAATCTGGAACTCATTCAGAAATGGAAACACTCAGACTTGAGAACTCAGTCAGAATTGGGAACTCACACAGACTTGGGAACTCACTGAAAATTTGCAAATGACTCAGTTTGGGGAACTCACCAAAACTTACCACTCAGAACTGGGAACTCATTCAGAATTGGCAACTCAGAATTGGAAAATCACTCAGAAATGGACCTAACTCAGTATTGGGAACTAAGAATTTGAAACTCACTCAGAATTTGGAACACACTAAGAATTGGGAAGTCAAGTTTGGGAACTCTCTCAGAATTGGTGCCCCTGAATTTAAAACTTACTCAGATTTGCAACTCAATCAGAATGGCTAAAGCACTCAGAATGGAGACTCACTCAGAATTTGCAACTCATTCAGAATTGGGACTAAATCAGATTTTGGAACTCACTCAGAATTGGGAACTCACTCAAAATAAGGAACTCACTCAAAATGTGGAACTCACTCAGAATTTGGAACTCACTCAGCTTTGTGAACTCACTCATACCTTGCAACTCAGAATTGGGAACTCATTAAGAATTGGTCACTCAAAATGAGTAACTAACTCTAAATTGGGAACTCACTAAAATTTGGGAACTATGAATTGGGAACTCACTAAAATTTGGGAACTTGGAATTGAGTAGTTAGATTTTTGAACTCACTCAGAATATGGATCTCATTCAGTATTGGATACAGATTCAGAATTGGAACTCACTCAGAATTGGGAACTCGCTCAGTTTTTGAGCTCACTCATACCTTGAAACTCAGAATTGCGAACTCATTAAGAATGGTCACTCAAAATGAGTAGCTCACTATGAATTGGGAACTCCTAGAATTCGTAACTTACTCAAATTTGGAAACATAGAATTGAGTACTTAGATTTTTGAACTCACTCAGAATGTGGATCTCACTCAGTATTTTATATTCACTAGGTATTTGGAACTCACTCAGAATGTTCAACTCACTGAGAATGGGGACTCACGCACAATTTGGAACACACTCAGATTTGCAAACTCACTCAGATTTGGGAACTCACTCAGATTTGGGAACTTATTCCAAATGAGGAACTAACTCAAAATGTGGAACTCACTCAGAGTTGGGAACTCACTCAGAATCAGGAACTCACTCAAAATGTCAACTAACTCAGAATTGGGAACTCACTTAGTTTTGTGAACTCACTCATACCTTGCAACTCAGAATTGGGAACTCATTAAGAATTGGTGGCTCAGAATAAGTAGCTCACTCTGAATTGGGAACTCTCAGAGTTGGGAACTCAGAATTTGGAACTCACTCAAATTTGGGAACTCAGAATTGAGCACTTACATTTTAAAACGCACTCAGAATGTGGATCTCACTCAGTATTTTATATTCACTAGGTATTTGGAACTCACTCAGAATGTTCAACTCACTGAGAATGGGGACTGAGGCACAATTTGGGACACACTTAGATTTGCAAACTCACTCAGAATTGGGAACTCACTCAGAATCAGGAGTTCACTCAAAATGAGGAACTTACTCAAAATGTGGAACTCACTCAGAATTGGGAACTCACTCAAAATGAGGAACTTTCTCAAAATGTGGAACTAACTCAAAATGTGGATTTCACACAGTATCAGGAACTCACTCAAAATGAGGAACTTTCTCAAAATGTGGAACTAACTCAGAATTGGGGATGCACTCAGAATTGGGAAATCACTCAAAATGAGGAACTTTCTCAAAATGTGGAACTAACTCAGAATTGGGGATGCACTCAGAATTGGGAATTCATTCAGTTTTCTGAACTCACTCATATCTTGCAACTCAGAATTGGGAACTGATTAAGAAATGGTAACTCAAAATGAGTAGCTCACTATGAATTGGGAACTCTCAGAATTGAGAACTCGGAATTTGGAAATCACTCAAATTTGGGAACTCAGAACTGAGTACTTAGATTTTTGAACTCAGTCAGAATGTAGATCTCACTCAGTATTTTATATACAGTAGGTATTTGGAACTCGCTCAGAATGTTCAACTCACTTAGAATGGGGACTCACGCACAATTTGGAACACACTCAGATTTGCAAACTCACTCAGATTTGGAAACTCGCTCAGATTTGGGAACTTATTTAAAATGAGGAACTAACTCAAAATGTGGAACTCACTCAGAATCAGGAACTCACTCAAAATGAGGAACTTTCTCAAAATGTGGAACTAACTCAGAATTGGGAATGCACTCAGAATTGGGAATTCAATCAGTTTTGTGAACTCACTCATATATTGCAACTCAGAATTGGGAACTCATTAAGAAATGGTCACTCAAAATGAGTAGCTCACTCTGAATTGGGAACTCTCAGAATTGGGAACTCCGATTTTGGAACTCAAATCTGGGAACTCAGAATTGAGTACTTAGATTTTTGAACTCACTCAGATTGTGGATCTCATTCAGTATTTTATATTCACTAGGCATTTGGAACTCACTCAGAATGTTCGACTTACTGAGAATGGGGACTCACGCACAATTTGGAACACACTCAGATTTGCAAACTCAATCAGATTTGGGAACTCACTCAGATATGAAGACTTACTCAAAATGAGGAAATAACTCAAAATGTGGAATGAATTCAGAGTTGGGAACTCACTCAGAATTGGGAACTCACTCAAAATAAGGAATTCACTCAAAATGTGGAACTAACTCAGAATTGGGAACTCACTTAGTTTTGTGAACTCACTCATATTTGCAATTCAGAATTGGGAACTCATTATGATTTGGTCACTCAAAATGGGTAGCTGACTCTGAAATGTGAACTTTCAAAATTGGGAAGTACATTCACTATATTCACTAATTATTTCGAACTCACACAGAATGTTCAACTCACTGAGAATGGGGACTCATGCACAATTTGGAACACACTCAGATTTGCAACTTCAATCAGATTTGGGAACTCAATCAGATTTGTCAACTTACTCAAAATGAGGAACTAACTCAAAATGTGAAACTCACTCATAGTTGGGAACTCACTCAGAATGAGGACTTACTCAAAATGTGGAAGTCAGTCAAAATTGGGAAGCACTCAGAATTGGGAACTCACTCAGGTTTGTGAACTCACTCATACCTTACACTCAGAATTGGGAACTCATTAAGAATTGGTCATTAAATGAGTAGCTCACTCTGAATTGGGAACTCTCAGAATTGGGACTCAGACTTTGGATCTCACTCAAATTTGGGAACTCAGAATGAGTACTTAGATGCATGAACTCACTAAAAATGTGGATGTCACTCAGTATTTTATATATACTAGGATTTGGAACTCACTTAGAATGTTCAACTCACTGAGAATGGGGACTCAGGCACAATTTGGAACACACTCAGATTTGCAAACTCACTCAGATTTGGGAACTCTCTCAGATTTTGGAACTTACTCTAAATGAAGAACTAACTGAAAATGTGGAACTCACTCAGAATTGGGAACTGATTCAGAATCAGGAACTCAAACAAAAGGAGGACCTTACTCAAAATTTGGAATCAACTCAGAATTGGGAACTCACTTAGTTTTGTGAACTCACTCATACCTTGCAACTCAGAATTGGGAACTCATTAAGAATTGGTGGCTCAGAATAAGTAGCTCACTCTGAATTGGGAACTCTCAGAGTTGGGAACTCAGAATTTGGAACTCACTCAAATTTGGGAACTCAGAATTGAGCACTTACATTTTAAAACGCACTCAGAATGTGGATCTCACTCAGTATTTTATATTCACTAGGTATTTGGAACTCACTCAGAATGTTCAACTCACTGAGAATGGGGACTGAGGCACAATTTGGGACACACTTAGATTTGCAAACTCACTCAGAATTGGGAACTCACTCAGAATTTGGAGATTCACTCAAAATGAGGAACTAACTCAAAATGTGGAACTCACTCAGAACTGGGAACTCACTCAGAATCAAGGAACACAATCAAAATGAGGAACGTACTCAAAATGTGGAACTAACTCAAAATGTGGAACTGCACTCAGAATTGGGAAATCACTCAAAATGAGGAACTTTCTCAAAATGTGGAACTAACTCAGAATTGGGAATGGACTCAAAATTGGGAATTCACTCAGTTTTCTGAACTCACTCATATCTTGCAACTCAGAATTGGGAACTCATTAAGAAATGGTCACTCAAAATGAGTAGCTCACTATGAATTGGGAACTCTCAGAATTGAGAACTCGGAATTTGGAAATCGCTCAAATTTGGGAACTCAGAACTGAGTACTTAGATTTTTGAACTCACTCAGAATGTGGATCTCACTCAGTATTTTATATTCACTAGGTATTTGGAACTCACTCAGAATGTTCAACTAACTCAGAATGGGGACTCTGGCACAATTTGGAACAGACTATGATTTGCAAACACAATCAGATTTGGGAACTCACTCAGATTTGGGAACTTATTCAAAATGAGGAACTTACTCAAAATGTGGAAATCACTCAGAATCAGGAACTCACTCAAAATGAGGAACTCACACAAAATGAGGAACTAACTCAGAATTGGGAATTAACTCAGAATTGGGAACTCAATCAGTTTTGTGAACTCACTCATATTTGCAACTCAGAATTGGGAACTCATTAAGAATTGGTCACTCAAAATGAGTAGCTCACTCTGAATTGGGAACTCTCAGAATTTGGATTTAACTCAAATTTGGGAACTCAGAATTGAGTACTTCCATTTTTGAACTCACTCAGAATGTGGATCTCACTCAGTATTTTATATTCACTAGGTATTTGGAACTCACTCAGAATGTTCAACTCACTGAGAATGGGGACTCACGCACAATTTGGAACACACTCAGATTTGCAAACTCAATCAGATTTGGGAACTCACTCAGATATGAAGACTTACTCAAAATGAGGAACTAACTCAAAATGTGGAACGCACTAAGAGTTGGGAACTCACTCAGAATTGGGAACTCACTCAAAATAAGGAACTCACTCAAAATGTGGAACTAACTCAGAATTGGGAACTCACTTAGTTTTGTGAACTCACTCATATTTGCAACTCAGAATTGGGAACTCATTAAGATTTGGTCACTCAAAATGAGTAGCTCATTCTTAATTCGGAACTCTCAGAATTGGGAAATATATTCACTATATTCACTAGGTATTTGGAACTCACTCAGAATGTTCAACTCACTGAGAATGGGGACTCACGCACAATTTGGAACACACTCAGATTTGCAAACTCACTGAGATTTGGGAACTCAATCAGATTTGTGAACTTACTCAAAATGAGGAATTAACTCAAAATGTGAAACTCACACATAGTTGGGAACTCACTCAAAAGGAGGAACTTTCTCAAAATGTGGAAGTCAGTCAAAATTGGGAAGCACTCAGAATTGGGAACTCACTCAGTTTTGTGACCTCACTCATATTTGCAACTCAGAATTGAGAACTCATCAGAAATGGTCACTCAAAATGAGTAACTCACACTGAATTGTGAAGTCTCAGAATTGGGAACTCAGAATTTGGAACTCACTCAAATTTGAGAACTCAGAATTGAGTACTTATATTTTTGAACTCACTCAGAATGTGGATGTCACTCAGTATTTTATATTCAGCAGGTATTTGAACTCACTCAGAATGTTCAACTCACTGAGAATGGGGACTCACGCACAATTTGGAACACACTCAGATTTGCAAACTCACTCAGATTTGGGAACTCGCTCAAATTGGGGAACTTATTCAAAATGAGGAACTAACTCAAAATGTGGAACTCACTCAGAATTGGGAACTCACTCAGAATCAGGAACTCACTCAAAATGAGGATCTTACTCAAAATGTGGAAGTCAGTCATAATTGGGAAGCACTCAGGATTGGGAACACACTCAGATATGGGAATTCACTCAGTTTTGTGAACTCACTCATACCTTGCAAGTCTAATTGGGAACTCATTCAGAATTGTCACTCAAAATGAGCAGCGGACTTTGAATTGGGAGCTCTCAGAATAGGGAACTCAGAATTTGGAACTCACTCAAATTTGGGAACTCAAAATTGAGTACTTAGATTTTTGAACTCACTCAGAATGTGGATGTCACTCAGTATTTTATATTCAGCAGGTATTTGATACTCACTCAGAATGTTCAACTCACTGAGAATGGGGACTCACGCACAATTTGGAACACACTCAGATTTGCAAACTCAATCAGATTGGGGAACTTACTCAAAATGAGGAACTAACTCAAAATGTGGAACTCACTCAGAATTGGGAACTCACTTAGAATCAGGAACCTACTCAAAATGAGGAACTTTCTCAAAATGTCGAAGTAAAAGAATTGGGAATCTACTCAGAATTGGGAACTCACTCAGTTTTGTGAACTCACTCATAACTTGCAACTCAGAATTGGGAACTCATTAAGAATTGGACACTCAAAATGAGTAGCTCACTCTGAATTGGGAACTCTCAGAATTGGGAACTCAGAATTTGGATCTCACTCAAATTTCGGAACTCAGAATTTAGTACTTAGATTTTTGACCTCACTCAGAATGTGGATCTCACTCAGTATTTTACATTCACTCAGTATTTGAAACTCACTTAGAATGTTCAACTCACTGAGAATGGGGACTCACGCACAATTTGGAACACACTCAGATTTGCAAACTCAGATTTGGGAACTCACTGAGATTTGGGAACTTATTCAAAATGAGGAAATAACTCAAAATGTGGAACTCACTCAGAATTGGAAACTCAATCAGAATTGGTGACTCGTGCAAAATAAGGAACTCACGCAAAATAAGGAACTCACTCAAAATGTGGAACTAATTCAGAATTGGGAACTCACTTAGTTTTGTGAACTCACTCATATTTGCTACTCAGAATTGGGAACTCATTATGTTTTGGTCACTCAGAATGAGTAGCTCACTCTGAATTGGGAACTCTCAGAATTTGGAAATATATTCACTATATTCACTAGGTATTTGGAGCTCAGAATGGGGAGTCACGCACAATTTGGAACACACTCAGATTTGCAACTTCACTCAGATTTGGGAACTTAATCAGGTTTGTGAACTTACTCAAAATGAGGAACTAACTCAAAATGTGAAACTCACCCATAGTTGGGAACTCACTCAGAATGAGGAACTTTCTCAAAATGTGGAAGTCAGTCAAAATTGGGAAGCACTTAGAATTGGGAACTCACTCAGTTTTGGACCTCACTCCTTTTTGCAACTCAGAATTGGTAACTCATCAAGAATTAGTCACTCAAAATGAATAACTCACTCTGAATTGGGAACTGTAAGAATTGGGAACTCAGAATTTGGAACTCACTCAAATTTGAGAACTCAGAATTGAGTACTTAGATTTTTGACCTCACTCAGAATGTGGATCTCACTCAGTATTTTATATTCACTTGGTATTTGGAGCTCACTCAGAATGTTCAACTAACTGAGAATGGGGACTCATGCACAATTTGGAACACACTCAGATTTGCAAACTCACTCAGATTTGGGAAACTCACCCAGATTTGGGGATTCGTTTAAAATGAGGAACTAACTCAAAATGTGGAACTCACTCAGAATTGGGAACTCACTCAGAATAAGGAACACAATCAAAATGAGGAACGTACTCAAAAGGTGGAAGTAACTCAAAATGTGGAACTCACTCAGAATTGGGAACTCACTCAAAATGAGGAACTTTCTCAAAATGTGGAACTAACTCAGAATTGGGAATGCACTCAGAATTGGGAACTCATTCAGTTTTGTGAACTCACTCATACCTTACAACTCAGAATTTGGAACTCATTAAGAATTGGTCACTCAAAATGAGTAGCTCACTCTGAATTGGGAACTCTCAGAATTGGGAACTCAGACTTTGGATCTCACTCAAATTTGGGAACTCAGAATTGAGTACTTATATTTTTGAACTCACTCAGAATGTGGATCTCACTCAGTATTTTATATTCACTCAGTATTTGAAACTCACTTAGAATGTTCAACTCACTGAGAATGGGACTCAGACACAATTAGGAACACTCTCAGATTTGCAAACTCACTCAGATTTGGGAACTCACTCAGATTTGGGAACTTACTCAAAATGAGGAACTAACTCAAAATGTGGAACTCACTCAGAATTGGAAACTCACTCAGAATTGTGAACTCACGCAAAAAAAGGAACTCACACAAAATAAGGAACTCACTCAAAATGTGGAATTAATTCAGAATTGGGAACTCACTTAATTTTGTGAACTCACTCATATTTGCAACTCAGAAATGGGAACTCATTATGATTTGGTCACTCAGAATGAGTAGCTCACTCTGAACTGGGAACTCTCAGAATTGGGAACTCAGAATTTAGAACCTGTTCAAATTTTAGAACTCAGAACTGAATATTTAGATTTTTGAACTCACTCAGAATGTGGATCTCACTCAGTATTTTATATCCACTAGGTATTTGGAACTCACTCAGAATGTTCAACTCACTGAGAATGGGGACTCACGCACAATTTGGAACACACTCAGATTTGCAAACTCACTCAGATTTGGGAAATCACTCAGATTTGAGAACTTACTCAAACTGAGGAACTAACTCAAAATGTGGAACTCACCCAGAATTGTGACACACCCAGATTCGGGAACTCATTCAAAAAAAGGAACTCACTGAAAATGTGGAACTAACTCAGAATTGTGAACTCACTTAGTTTTGTGAACTCACTCATATTTGCAACTCAGAATTGGGAACTCATTAAGATTTGGTCACTCAAAATGAGTAGCTCACTCTGAATTGGGAACTCTCAGAATTGGGAAATATAATCACTATATTCACTAGGTATTTTGAACTCACTCAGAATGTTCAACTCACTGAGAATGGGGACTCAGGCACAATTTGGAACACATTCAGATTTGCAAACTCACTGAGATTTGGGAACTCAATCAGATTTGTGAACTTACTCAAAATGAGGAATTAACTCAAAATGTGAAACTCACACATAGTTGGGAACTCACTCAAAAGGAGGAACTTTCTCAAAATGTGGAAGTCAGTCAAAATTGGAAAGCACTCAGAATTGGGAACTCACTCAGTTTTGTGACCTCACTCCTATTTGCAACTCAGAATTGAGAACTCATCAGGAAATGGTCACTCAAAATGAGTAACTCACACTGAATTGTGAAGTCTCAGAATTGGGAACTCAGAATTTGGAACTCACTCAAATTTGAGAACTCAGAATTGAGTACTTATATTTTTGAACTCACTCAGAATGTGGATGTCACTCAGTATTTTATATTCAGCAGGTATTTGATACTCACTCAGAATGTTCAACTCACTGAGAATGGGGACTCACGCACAATTTGGAACACACTCAGATTTGCAAACTCACTCAGATTTGGGAACTCGCTCAAATTGGGGAACTTATTCAAAATGAGGAACTAACTCAAAATGTGGAACTCACTCAGAATTGGGAACTCACTCAGAATCAGGAACTCACTCAAAATGAGGATCTTACTCAAAATGTGGAAGTCAGTCATAATTGGGAAGCACTCAGGATTGGGAACACACTCAGATATGGGAATTCACTCAGTTTTGTGAACTCACTCATACCTTGCAAGTCTAATTTGGGAACTCATTCAGAATTGTCACTCAAAATGAGCAGCGGACTTTGAATTGGGAGCTCTCAGAATAGGGAACTCAGAATTTGGAACTCACTCAAATTTGGGAACTCAAAATTGAGTACTTAGATTTTTGAACTCACTCAGAATGTGGATGTCACTCAGTATTTTATATTCAGCAGGTATTTGATACTCACTCAGAATGTTCAACTCACTGAGAATGGGGACTCACGCACAATTTGGAACACACTCAGATTTGCAAACTCAATCAGATTGGGGAACTTACTCAAAATGAGGAACTAACTCAAAATGTGGAACTCACTCAGAATTGGGAACTCACTTAGAATCAGGAACCTACTCAAAATGAGGAACTTTCTCAAAATGTCGAAGTAAAAGAATTGGGAATCTACTCAGAATTGGGAACTCACTCAGTTTTGTGAACTCACTCATAACTTGCAACTCAGAATTGGGAACTCATTAAGAATTGGACACTCAAAATGAGTAGCTCACTCTGAATTGGGAACTCTCAGAATTGGGAACTCAGAATTTGGATCTCACTCAAATTTCGGAACTCAGAATTTAGTACTTAGATTTTTGACCTCACTCAGAATGTGGATCTCACTCAGTATTTTACATTCACTCAGTATTTGAAACTCACTTAGAATGTTCAACTCACTGAGAATGGGGACTCACGCACAATTTGGAACACACTCAGATTTGCAAACTCAGATTTGGGAACTCACTGAGATTTGGGAACTTATTCAAAATGAGGAAATAACTCAAAATGTGGAACTCACTCAGAATTGGAAACTCAATCAGAATTGGTGACTCGTGCAAAATAAGGAACTCACGCAAAATAAGGAACTCACTCAAAATGTGGAACTAATTCAGAATTGGGAACTCACTTAGTTTTGTGAACTCACTCATATTTGCTACTCAGAATTGGGAACTCATTATGTTTTGGTCACTCAGAATGAGTAGCTCACTCTGAATTGGGAACTCTCAGAATTTGGAAATATATTCACTATATTCACTAGGTATTTGGAGCTCAGAATGGGGAGTCACGCACAATTTGGAACACACTCAGATTTGCAACTTCACTCAGATTTGGGAACTTAATCAGGTTTGTGAACTTACTCAAAATGAGGAACTAACTCAAAATGTGAAACTCACCCATAGTTGGGAACTCACTCAGAATGAGGAACTTTCTCAAAATGTGGAAGTCAGTCAAAATTGGGAAGCACTTAGAATTGGGAACTCACTCAGTTTTGGACCTCACTCCTTTTTGCAACTCAGAATTGGTAACTCATCAAGAATTAGTCACTCAAAATGAATAACTCACTCTGAATTGGGAACTGTAAGAATTGGGAACTCAGAATTTGGAACTCACTCAAATTTGAGAACTCAGAATTGAGTACTTAGATTTTTGACCTCACTCAGAATGTGGATCTCACTCAGTATTTTATATTCACTTGGTATTTGGAGCTCACTCAGAATGTTCAACTAACTGAGAATGGGGACTCATGCACAATTTGGAACACACTCAGATTTGCAAACTCACTCAGATTTGGGAAACTCACCCAGATTTGGGGATTCGTTTAAAATGAGGAACTAACTCAAAATGTGGAACTCACTCAGAATTGGGAACTCACTCAGAATAAGGAACACAATCAAAATGAGGAACGTACTCAAAAGGTGGAAGTAACTCAAAATGTGGAACTCACTCAGAATTGGGAACTCACTCAAAATGAGGAACTTTCTCAAAATGTGGAACTAACTCAGAATTGGGAATGCACTCAGAATTGGGAACTCATTCAGTTTTGTGAACTCACTCATACCTTACAACTCAGAATTTGGAACTCATTAAGAATTGGTCACTCAAAATGAGTAGCTCACTCTGAATTGGGAACTCTCAGAATTGGGAACTCAGACTTTGGATCTCACTCAAATTTGGGAACTCAGAATTGAGTACTTATATTTTTGAACTCACTCAGAATGTGGATCTCATTCAGTATTTTATATTCACTCAGTATTTGAAACTCACTTAGAATGTTCAACTCACTGAGAATGGGGACTCAGACACAATTAGGAACACTCTCAGATTTGCAAACTCACTCAGATTTGGGAACTCACTCAGATTTGGGAACTTACTCAAAATGAGGAACTAACTCAAAATGTGGAACTCACTCAGAATTGGAAACTCACTCAGAATTGTGAACTCACGCAAAAAAAGGAACTCACACAAAATAAGGAACTCACTCAAAATGTGGAATTAATTCAGAATTGGGAACTCACTTAATTTTGTGAACTCACTCATATTTGCAACTCAGAATTGGGAACTCATTATGATTTGGTCACTCAGAATGAGTAGCTCACTCTGAACTGGGAACTCTCAGAATTGGGAACTCAGAATTTAGAACCTGTTCAAATTTTAGAACTCAGAACTGAGTATTTAGATTTTTGAACTCACTCAGAATTTGGATCTCACTCAGTATTTTATATCCACTAGGTATTTGGAACTCACTCAGAATGTTCAACTCACTGAGAATGGGGACTCACGCACAATTTGGAACACACTCAGATTTGCAAACTCACTCAGATTTGGGAAATCACTCAGATTTGAGAACTTACTCAAACTGAGGAACTAACTCAAAATGTGGAACTCACCCAGAATTGTGACACACCCAGATTCGGGAACTCATTCAAAAAAGGAACTCACTGAAAATGTGGAACTAACTCAGAATTGTGAACTCACTTAGTTTTGTGAACTCACTCATATTTGCAACTCAGAATTGGGAACTCATTAAGATTTGGTCACTCAAAATGAGTAGCTCACTCTGAATTGGGAACTCTCAGAATTGGGAAATATAATCACTATATTCACTAGGTATTTTGAACTCACTCAGAATGTTCAACTCACTGAGAATGGGGACTCAGGCACAATTTGGAACACATTCAGATTTGCAAACTCACTGAGATTTGGGAACTCAATCAGATTTGTGAACTTACTCAAAATGAGGAATTAACTCAAAATGTGAAACTCACACATAGTTGGGAACTCACTCAAAAGGAGGAACTTTCTCAAAATGTGGAAGTCAGTCAAAATTGGAAAGCACTCAGAATTGGGAACTCACTCAGTTTTGTGACCTCACTCCTATTTGCAACTCAGAATTGAGAACTCATCAGGAAATGGTCACTCAAAATGAGTAACTCACACTGAATTGTGAAGTCTCAGAATTGGGAACTCAGAATTTGGAACTCACTCAAATTTGAGAACTCAGAATTGAGTACTTATATTTTTGAACTCACTCAGAATGTGGATGTCACTCAGTATTTTATATTCAGCAGGTATTTGATACTCACTCAGAATGTTCAACTCACTGAGAATGGGGACTCACGCACAATTTGGAACACACTCAGATTTGCAAACTCACTCAGATTTGGGAACTCGCTCAAATTGGGGAACTTATTCAAAATGAGGAACTAACTCAAAATGTGGAACTCACTCAGAATTGGGAACTCACTCAGAATCAGGAACTCACTCAAAATGAGGATCTTACTCAAAATGTGGAAGTCAGTCATAATTGGGAAGCACTCAGGATTGGGAACACACTCAGATATGGGAACTCACTCAGTTTTGTGAACTCACTCATACCTTGCAAGTCTAATTTGGGAACTCATTCAGAATTGTCACTCAAAATGAGCAGCGGACTTTGAATTGGGAGCTCTCAGAATAGGGAACTCAGAATTTGGAACTCACTCAAATTTGGGAACTCAAAATTGAGTACTTAGATTTTTGAACTCACTCAGAATGTGGATGTCACTCAGTATTTTATATTCAGCAGGTATTTGATACTCACTCAGAATGTTCAACTCACTGAGAATGGGGACTCACGCACAATTTGGAACACACTCAGATTTGCAAACTCAATCAGATTGGGGAACTTACTCAAAATGAGGAACTAACTCAAAATGTGGAACTCACTCAGAATTGGGAACTCACTTAGAATCAGGAACCTACTCAAAATGAGGAACTTTCTCAAAATGTCGAAGTAAAAGAATTGGGAATCTACTCAGAATTGGGAACTCACTCAGTTTTGTGAACTCACTCATAACTTGCAACTCAGAATTGGGAACTCATTAAGAATTGGACACTCAAAATGAGTAGCTCACTCTGAATTGGGAACTCTCAGAATTGGGAACTCAGAATTTGGATCTCACTCAAATTTCGGAACTCAGAATTTAGTACTTAGATTTTTGACCTCACTCAGAATGTGGATCTCACTCAGTATTTTACATTCACTCAGTATTTGAAACTCACTTAGAATGTTCAACTCACTGAGAATGGGGACTCACGCACAATTTGGAACACACTCAGATTTGCAAACTCAGATTTGGGAACTCACTGAGATTTGGGAACTTATTCAAAATGAGGAAATAACTCAAAATGTGGAACTCACTCAGAATTGGAAACTCAATCAGAATTGGTGACTCGTGCAAAATAAGGAACTCACGCAAAATAAGGAACTCACTCAAAATGTGGAACTAATTCAGAATTGGGAACTCACTTAGTTTTGTGAACTCACTCATATTTGCTACTCAGAATTGGGAACTCATTATGTTTTGGTCACTCAGAATGAGTAGCTCACTCTGAATTGGGAACTCTCAGAATTTGGAAATATATTCACTATATTCACTAGGTATTTGGAGCTCAGAATGGGGAGTCACGCACAATTTGGAACACACTCAGATTTGCAACTTCACTCAGATTTGGGAACTTAATCAGGTTTGTGAACTTACTCAAAATGAGGAACTAACTCAAAATGTGAAACTCACCCATAGTTGGGAACTCACTCAGAATGAGGAACTTTCTCAAAATGTGGAAGTCAGTCAAAATTGGGAAGCACTTAGAATTGGGAACTCACTCAGTTTTGGACCTCACTCCTTTTTGCAACTCAGAATTGGTAACTCATCAAGAATTAGTCACTCAAAATGAATAACTCACTCTGAATTGGGAACTGTAAGAATTGGGAACTCAGAATTTGGAACTCACTCAAATTTGAGAACTCAGAATTGAGTACTTAGATTTTTGACCTCACTCAGAATGTGGATCTCACTCAGTATTTTATATTCACTTGGTATTTGGAGCTCACTCAGAATGTTCAACTAACTGAGAATGGGGACTCATGCACAATTTGGAACACACTCAGATTTGCAAACTCACTCAGATTTGGGAAACTCACCCAGATTTGGGGATTCGTTTAAAATGAGGAACTAACTCAAAATGTGGAACTCACTCAGAATTGGGAACTCACTCAGAATAAGGAACACAATCAAAATGAGGAACGTACTCAAAAGGTGGAAGTAACTCAAAATGTGGAACTCACTCAGAATTGGGAACTCACTCAAAATGAGGAACTTTCTCAAAATGTGGAACTAACTCAGAATTGGGAATGCACTCAGAATTGGGAACTCATTCAGTTTTGTGAACTCACTCATACCTTACAACTCAGAATTTGGAACTCATTAAGAATTGGTCACTCAAAATGAGTAGCTCACTCTGAATTGGGAACTCTCAGAATTGGGAACTCAGACTTTGGATCTCACTCAAATTTGGGAACTCAGAATTGAGTACTTATATTTTTGAACTCACTCAGAATGTGGATCTCACTCAGTATTTTATATTCACTCAGTATTTGAAACTCACTTAGAATGTTCAACTCACTGAGAATGGGGACTCAGACACAATTAGGAACACTCTCAGATTTGCAAACTCACTCAGATTTGGGAACTCACTCAGATTTGGGAACTTACTCAAAATGAGGAACTAACTCAAAATGTGGAACTCACTCAGAATTGGAAACTCACTCAGAATTGTGAACTCACGCAAAAAAGGAACTCACACAAAATAAGGAACTCACTCAAAATGTGGAATTAATTCAGAATTGGGAACTCACTTAATTTTGTGAACTCACTCATATTTGCAACTCAGAAATGGGAACTCATTATGATTTGGTCACTCAGAATGAGTAGCTCACT
Organism: Ochotona curzoniae; assembly: GCF_017591425.1. Lineage (NCBI taxonomy): Eukaryota > Metazoa > Chordata > Mammalia > Lagomorpha > Ochotonidae > Ochotona > Ochotona curzoniae. The sequence continues at coordinate 62,598 of NW_024465090.1, read as the reverse complement.
CTGAACTGGGAACTCTCAGAATTGGGAACTCAGAATTTAGAACCTGTTCAAATTTTAGAACTCAGAACTGAATATTTAGATTTTTGAACTCACTCAGAATGTGGATCTCACTCAGTATTTTATATCCACTAGGTATTTGGAACTCACTCAGAATGTTCAACTCACTGAGAATGGGGACTCACGCACAATTTGTAACACACTCAGATTTGCAAACTCACTCAGATTTGGGAAATCACTCAGATTTGAGAACTTACTCAAACTGAGGAACTAACTCAAAATGTGGAACTCACCCAGAATTGTGACACACCCAGATTCGAGAACTCATTCAAAAAAAGGAACTCACTGAAAATGTGGAACTAACTCAGAATTGTGAACTCACTTAGTTTTGTGAACTCACTCATATTTGCAACTCAGAATTGGGAACTCATTAAGATTTGGTCACTCAAAATGAGTAGCTCACTCTGAATTGGGAACTCTCAGAATTGGGAAATATAATCACTATATTCACTAGGTATTTTGAACTCACTCAGAATGTTCAACTCACTGAGAATGGGGACTCAGGCACAATTTGGAACACATTCAGATTTGCAAACTCACTGAGATTTGGGAACTCAATCAGATTTGTGAACTTACTCAAAATGAGGAATTAACTCAAAATGTGAAACTCACACATAGTTGGGAACTCACTCAAAAGGAGGAACTTTCTCAAAATGTGGAAGTCAGTCAAAATTGGAAAGCACTCAGAATTGGGAACTCACTCAGTTTTGTGACCTCACTCCTATTTGCAACTCAGAATTGAGAACTCATCAGGAAATGGTCACTCAAAATGAGTAACTCACACTGAATTGTGAAGTCTCAGAATTGGGAACTCAGAATTTGGAACTCACTCAAATTTGAGAACTCAGAATTGAGTACTTATATTTTTGAACTCACTCAGAATGTGGATGTCACTCAGTATTTTATATTCAGCAGGTATTTGATACTCACTCAGAATGTTCAACTCACTGAGAATGGGGACTCACGCACAATTTGGAACACACTCAGATTTGCAAACTCACTCAGATTTGGGAACTCGCTCAAATTGGGGAACTTATTCAAAATGAGGAACTAACTCAAAATGTGGAACTCACTCAGAATTGGGAACTCACTCAGAATCAGGAACTCACTCAAAATGAGGATCTTACTCAAAATGTGGAAGTCAGTCATAATTGGGAAGCACTCAGGATTGGGAACACACTCAGATATGGGAACTCACTCAGTTTTGTGAACTCACTCATACCTTGCAAGTCTAATTTGGGAACTCATTCAGAATTGTCACTCAAAATGAGCAGCGGACTTTGAATTGGGAGCTCTCAGAATAGGGAACTCAGAATTTGGAACTCACTCAAATTTGGGAACTCAAAATTGAGTACTTAGATTTTTGAACTCACTCAGAATGTGGATGTCACTCAGTATTTTATATTCAGCAGGTATTTGATACTCACTCAGAATGTTCAACTCACTGAGAATGGGGACTCACGCACAATTTGGAACACACTCAGATTTGCAAACTCAATCAGATTGGGGAACTTACTCAAAATGAGGAACTAACTCAAAATGTGGAACTCACTCAGAATTGGGAACTCACTTAGAATCAGGAACCTACTCAAAATGAGGAACTTTCTCAAAATGTCGAAGTAAAAGAATTGGGAATCTACTCAGAATTGGGAACTCACTCAGTTTTGTGAACTCACTCATAACTTGCAACTCAGAATTGGGAACTCATTAAGAATTGGACACTCAAAATGAGTAGCTCACTCTGAATTGGGAACTCTCAGAATTGGGAACTCAGAATTTGGATCTCACTCAAATTTCGGAACTCAGAATTTAGTACTTAGATTTTTGAACTCACTCAGAATGTGGATCTCACTCAGTATTTTATATTCACTCAGTATTTGAAACTCACTTAGAATGTTCAACTCACTGAGAATGGGGACTCACGCACAATTTGGAACACACTCAGATTTGCAAACTCAGATTTGGGAACTCACTCAGATTTGGGAACTTATTCAAAATGAGGAAATAACTCAAAATGTGGAACTCACTCAGAATTGGAAACTCAATCAGAATTGGTGACTCGTGCAAAATAAGGAACTCACGCAAAATAAGGAACTCACTCAAAATGTGGAACTAATTCAGAATTGGGAACTCACTTAGTTTTGTGAACTCACTCATATTTGCTACTCAGAATTGGGAACTCATTATGTTTTGGTCACTCAGAATGAGTAGCTCACTCTGAATTGGGAACTCTCAGAATTTGGAAATATATTCACTATATTCACTAGGTATTTGGAACTCAGAATGGGGAGTCACGCACAATTTGGAACACACTCAGATTTGCAACTTCACTCAGATTTGGGAACTTAATCAGGTTTGTGAACTTACTCAAAATGAGGAACTAACTCAAAATGTGAAACTCACCCATAGTTGGGAACTCACTCAGAATGAGGAACTTTCTCAAAATGTGGAAGTCAGTCAAAATTGGGAAGCACTTAGAATTGGGAACTCACTCAGTTTTGGACCTCACTCCTTTTTGCAACTCAGAATTGGTAACTCATCAAGAATTAGTCACTCAAAATGAATAACTCACTCTGAATTGGGAACTGTAAGAATTGGGAACTCAGAATTTGGAACTCACTCAAATTTGAGAACTCAGAATTGAGTACTTAGATTTTTGACCTCACTCAGAATGTGGATCTCACTCAGTATTTTATATTCACTTGGTATTTGGAGCTCACTCAGAATGTTCAACTAACTGAGAATGGGGACTCATGCACAATTTGGAACACACTCAGATTTGCAAACTCACTCAGATTTGGGAAACTCACCCAGATTTGGGGATTCGTTTAAAATGAGGAACTAACTCAAAATGTGGAACTCACTCAGAATTGGGAACTCACTCAGAATAAGGAACACAATCAAAATGAGGAACGTACTCAAAAGGTGGAAGTAACTCAAAATGTGGAACTCACTCAGAATTGGGAACTCACTCAAAATGAGGAACTTTCTCAAAATGTGGAACTAACTCAGAATTGGGAATGCACTCAGAATTGGGAACTCATTCAGTTTTGTGAACTCACTCATACCTTACAACTCAGAATTTGGAACTCATTAAGAATTGGTCACTCAAAATGAGTAGCTCACTCTGAATTGGGAACTCTCAGAATTGGGAACTCAGACTTTGGATCTCACTCAAATTTGGGAACTCAGAATTGAGTACTTAGATTTTTGAACTCACTCAGAATGTGGATCTCACTCAGTATTTTATATTCACTCAGTATTTGAAACTCACTTAGAATGTTCAACTCACTGAGAATGGGGACTCAGACACAATTAGGAACACTCTCAGATTTGCAAACTCACTCAGATTTGGGAACTCACTCAGATTTGGGAACTTACTCAAAATGAGGAACTAACTCAAAATGTGGAACTCACTCAGAATTGGAAACTCAATCAGAATTGTGAACTCACGCAAAAAAGGAACTCACACAAAATAAGGAACTCACTCAAAATGTGGAATTAATTCAGAATTGGGAACTCACTTAATTTTGTGAACTCACTCATATTTGCAACTCAGAAATGGGAACTCATTATGATTTGGTCACTCAGAATGAGTAGCTCACTCTGAACTGGGAACTCTCAGAATTGGGAACTCAGAATTTAGAACCTGTTCAAATTTTAGAACTCAGAACTGAATATTTAGATTTTTGAACTCACTCAGAATGTGGATCTCACTCAGTATTTTATATCCACTAGGTATTTGGAACTCACTCAGAATGTTCAACTCACTGAGAATGGGGACTCACGCACAATTTGGAACACACTCAGATTTGCAAACTCACTCAGATTTGGGAAATCACTCAGATTTGAGAACTTACTCAAACTGAGGAACTAACTCAAAATGTGGAACTCACCCAGAATTGTGACACACCCAGATTCGGAACTCATTCAAAAAAAGGAACTCACTGAAAATGTGGAACTAACTCAGAATTGTGAACTCACTTAGTTTTGTGAACTCACTCATATTTGCAACTCAGAATTGGGAACTCATTAAGATTTGGTCACTCAAAATGAGTAGCTCACTCTGAATTGGGAACTCTCAGAATTGGGAAATATAATCACTATATTCACTAGGTATTTTGAACTCACTCAGAATGTTCAACTCACTGAGAATGGGGACTCAGGCACAATTTGGAACACATTCAGATTTGCAAACTCACTGAGATTTGGGAACTCAATCAGATTTGTGAACTTACTCAAAATGAGGAATTAACTCAAAATGTGAAACTCACACATAGTTGGGAACTCACTCAAAAGGAGGAACTTTCTCAAAATGTGGAAGTCAGTCAAAATTGGAAAGCACTCAGAATTGGGAACTCACTCAGTTTTGTGACCTCACTCCTATTTGCAACTCAGAATTGAGAACTCATCAGGAATGGTCACTCAAAATGAGTAACTCACACTGAATTGTGAAGTCTCAGAATTGGGAACTCAGAATTTGGAACTCACTCAAATTTGAGAACTCAGAATTGAGTACTTATATTTTTGAACTCACTCAGAATGTGGATGTCACTCAGTATTTTATATTCAGCAGGTATTTGATACTCACTCAGAATGTTCAACTCACTGAGAATGGGGACTCACGCACAATTTGGAACACACTCAGATTTGCAAACTCACTCAGATTTGGGAACTCGCTCAAATTGGGGAACTTATTCAAAATGAGGAACTAACTCAAAATGTGGAACTCACTCAGAATTGGGAACTCACTCAGAATCAGGAACTCACTCAAAATGAGGATCTTACTCAAAATGTGGAAGTCAGTCATAATTGGGAAGCACTCAGGATTGGGAACACACTCAGATATGGGAACTCACTCAGTTTTGTGAACTCACTCATACCTTGCAAGTCTAATTTGGGAACTCATTCAGAATTGTCACTCAAAATGAGCAGCGGACTTTGAATTGGGAGCTCTCAGAATAGGGAACTCAGAATTTGGAACTCACTCAAATTTGGGAACTCAAAATTGAGTACTTAGATTTTTGAACTCACTCAGAATGTGGATGTCACTCAGTATTTTATATTCAGCAGGTATTTGATACTCACTCAGAATGTTCAACTCACTGAGAATGGGGACTCACGCACAATTTGGAACACACTCAGATTTGCAAACTCAATCAGATTGGGGAACTTACTCAAAATGAGGAACTAACTCAAAATGTGGAACTCACTCAGAATTGGGAACTCACTTAGAATCAGGAACCTACTCAAAATGAGGAACTTTCTCAAAATGTCGAAGTAAAAGAATTGGGAATCTACTCAGAATTGGGAACTCACTCAGTTTTGTGAACTCACTCATAACTTGCAACTCAGAATTGGGAACACATTAAGAATTGGTCACTCAAAATGAGTAGCTCACTCTGAATTGGGAACTCTCAGAATTGGGAACTCAGAATTTGGATCTCACTCAAATTTCGGAACTCAGAATTTAGTACTTAGATTTTTGACCTCACTCAGAATGTGGATCTCACTCAGTATTTTATATTCAGCAGGTATTTGATACTCACTCAGAATGTTCAACTCACTGAGAATGGGGACTCACGCACAATTTGGAACACACTCAGATTTGCAAACTCACTCAGATTTGGGAACTCGCTCAAATTGGGGAACTTATTCAAAATGAGGAACTAACTCAAAATGTGGAACTCACTCAGAATTGGGGACTCACTCAGAATCAGGAACTCACTCAAAATGAGGAACTTACTCAAAATGTGGAAGTCAGTCAAATTGGGAAGCACTCAGATTGGGAACACTCAGATTGGGAACTCACTCAGTTTTGTGAACTCACTCATACCTTGCAACTCAGAATTGGGAACTCATTCAGAATTGTCACTCAAAATGAGTAGCTCACTCTGAATTGGGAACTCTCAGAATAGGGAACTCAGAATTTGGAACTCACTCAAATTTGGGAACTCAAAATTGAGTACTTAGATTTTTGAACTCACTCAGAATGTGGATGTCACTCAGTATTTTATATTCAGCAGGTATTTGATACTCACTCAGAATGTTCAACTCACTGAGAATGGGGACTCACGCACAATTTGGAACACACTCAGATTTGCAAACTCACTCAGATTGGGGAACTTACTCAAAATGAGGAACTAACTCAAAATGTGGAACTCACTCAGAATTGGGAACTCACTCAGAATCAGGAACTCACTCAAAATGAGGAACTTTCTCAAAATGTCGAAGTAATCAAGAATTGGGAATCACTCAGAATTGGGAACTCACTCAGTTTTGTGAACTCACTCATATTTGCAACTCAGAATTGGGAACTCATTAAGAATTGGTCACTCAAAATGAGTAGCTCACACTGAATTGGGAACTCTCAGAATTGCAAATTCACTCAGATTTGGGAACTCACTCAAATTTGGAAACATAGAATTGAGTACTTAGATTTTTGACCTCACTCAGAATGTGGATGTCACTCAGTATTTTATTTCACCAAGTATTTGAAACTCACTCAGAATGTTCAACTCACTGAGAATGGGGACTCACGCACAATTTGGAACACACTCAGATTTGCAAACTCACTCAGATTTGGGAACTCACTGAGATTTGGGAACTTATTCAAAATGAGGAACTCACTCAAAATGTGGAACTCACTCAGAATTGGGAACTCACTCAGAATTGGGAACTCACTCAAAATGAGGAACTTTCTCAAAATATCGAACTAACTCAGAATTGGGCAATGCACTCAGAATTGGAAACTCACTCAGGATGTGAACTCACTCATACCTTGCAACTCAGAATTGGGAACTCATTAAGATTTGGTCACTCAAAATTAGTAACTCACTCTGAATTGGGAACTCTCAGAATTGGGAACTCAGAATTTGGAACTTGTCCAATTTGGCAATTCTGAATTGAGTACTTAGATATTTGAACTCACTCAGAATGTGAGTAGCTGACTCTGAATTGGGAGCTCTCAGAATAAGGAACACAGATTTTGGAACTCACTCAAATTTGGGAACTCAGAATTTAGTACTTAGATTTTTGAACTCACTCAGAATGTGGATCTCACTCAGTATTTTATATTCACTAGGTATTTGGAACTCACTCAGAATGTTCAACTCACTGAGAATGGGGACTCACGCACAATTTGGAACACACTCAGATTTGCAAACTCACTCAGATTTGGGAACTCACTCAGATTTGAGAACTTACTCAAACTGAGGAACTAACTCAAAATGTGGAACTCACCCAGAGTTGGGAATTCACTCAGAATTTGGAACTCACTCAAAATAAGGAACTCACACACAATGTGGAATTAACTCAGATTTGCGGACTCACTTAGTTTTGTGAACTCACTCCTATTTGCAACTCAGAATTGGGAACTCATTAAGATTTGGTCACTCAAAATTGGTAGCTCACTCTGAATTGTGAACTCTCCAAATTGGGAATTACATTCACTATATTCACTAATTATTTGGAACTCACTCAGAATGTTCAACTCACTCAGAATGGGGACTCAGGCACAATTTGGAACAGACTTTGATTTGCAAACACAATTAGATTTGGGAACTCACTCAGATTTGGGAACTCACTCAAAAGGAGGAACTAACTCAAAATGTGGAACTCACTCAGAATTGGGAACTCACTTAGTTTTGTGAACTCACTCATACCTTGCAACTCAGAGTTGGGAACTCATTAAGAATTGGTCACTGAAAATAAGTAACTCACTCTGAATTGGGAACTTTCAGAATTGGGAACTCAGAATTTGGAACTTGTTCAAATTTGGACACACAGAATTGAGTAGTTAGATTTTTGAACTCACCCATGATGTGGATCACACTTAGTATTTTATTCACTAGCTATTTGAAACTCACTCAGAATGTTCAACTCTGTGAGAATGGGGACTCAGGCAGAATTTGGCTCACACTGAGATTTGCAAGCTCACTCAGATTTGCAAACTGACTCAGATTTTCCAAGTCGCTCAGCTTTGGGAACTTTCTCAAAATGTGGAACTAACTCAAAATGTGGAACATACTCAGAATCAGGAACTCACTCAAAAGGAGGAACTTTCTCAAAATGTCGAACTAACTCAGAATTGGGAATGCACACAGAATTGGGAACTCACTCAGGTTTGTGAACTCACTCATACCTTGCACTCATAATTGGGAAATCAGTAAGAAATGGTCACTCAAAATCAGTAACTCACTCTGAATTAGGAACTCTCAGAATTGTGAACTCAGAATTTGGAGCTTGTTCAAATTTGGGAACTCTGAATTGAGTACTTAGATTTTTGAACTCACTCAGAATGTGGATCTCGCTCAGTATTTTATATTCACTAGGTATTTGGAACTCACTCAGAATGTTCAACTCACTGAGAATGGGGACTCACGCACAATTTGGAACACACTCAGATTTTCAAACTTAATCAGAATTGGGATCTGGCTCAGATTTGGGAACTTACTCAAAATGAGGAACTAACTCAAAATGTGGAACTCACTCAGAATTGGGAACTCACGCAAAATAAGGAACTCACTCAAAATGTGGAACTAATTCAGAATTGGGAACTCACTTAGTATTGTGAACTCACTCATATTTGCAACTCAGAATTGGGAACTCATTAAGATTTGGTCACTCAGAATGAGTAGCTCACTCTGAATTGGGACCTCTCAGAATAGGGAACTCAGAATTTGGAACTCACTCAAATTTGAGAACTCAGAACTGAGTACTTAGATTTTTGAACTCACTCAGAATGTGGATCTCAGTATTTTATATTCACTAGGTATTTGGAATTCACTCAGATTGTTCAACTCACTGAGAATGGGGACTCACGCACAATTTGTAACACACTCAGATTTGCAAACTCACTCAGATTTGGGAACTCAATCAGGTTTGGGAACTTATTCAAAATGAGGAACTAACTCAAAATGTGGAACTCACTCAGAATTGGGGACTCACTCAGAATCAGGAACTCACTCAAAATGAGGAACTTACTCAAAATGTGGAAGTCAGTCATACTTGGGAAGCACTCAGAATTGGGAACTCACTCAGTTATGTGAACTCACTCCTATTTGCAACTCAGAATTGGGAACTCAACAAGAAATGGTCACTCAAAATGAGTAACTCACTCTGAATTGGGAACTCTCAGAATTGGGAACTCAGAATTTGGAACTCACTCAAATTTGAGAACTGAGAATTGAGTACTTATATTTTTGAACTCCCTCAGAATGTGGATCTCACTCAGTATTTTATATTCACTAGGTATTTGGATCTCAATCAGAATGTTCAACTCACTGAGAATGGGGACTCACGCACAATTTGTAACACACTCAGATTTGCAAACTCACTCAGATTTGGGAACTCACGCAGATTTGGGAACTTATTTAAAATGAGGAACTAACTCAAAATGTGGAACTCACTCAGAATTGGGGACTCACTCAAAATGAGGAACTTAAAATGTGGAACTATCTCAAAATGTGGAACTCACTCAGAATTGGGAACTCACTCAAAATGAGGAACTTTCTCAAAATGTGGAACTTTCTCAAAATGTGGAACTCACTCAGAATTGGGAATGCACTCAGAATTGGGAATTCAGAATTGGGAACTCACTCAAAATGAGGAACTTTCTCAAAATGTGGAACTTTCTCAAAATGTGGAACTCACTCTGAATTGGGAACTCACTCAAAATGAGGAACTTTCTCAAAATGTGGAACTTTCTCAAAATGTGGAACTATCTCAAAATGTGGAACTCACTCAGAATTGGGAACTCACTCAAAATGAGGAACTTTCTCAAAATGTGGAACTAACTCAGAATTGGGGATGCACTCAGATTTGGGAAATCACTCAAAATGAGGAACTTTCTCAAAATGTGGAACTAACTCAGAATTGGGAATGCACTCAGAATTGGGAACTCACTCAGTTTTGTGAACTCACTCATACCTTACACTCAGAATTGGGAACTCATTAAGAAATGGTCACTCAAAATGAGTAACTCACTCTGAATTGGGAACTCTCAGAATTGGGAACTCAGAATTTGGATCTCACTCAAATTTGGGAACTCAGAATTGAGTACTTAGATGCATGACCTCATCAGAATGTGGATCTCACTCAGTATTTTATATTCACTCAGTATTTGAAACTCACTTAGAATGTTCAACTCACTGAGAATGGGGACTCAGGCACAATTTGGAACACAGTCAGATTTGCAAACTCAATCAGATTTGGGAACTCGCTCAAATTTGGGAACTTACACAAAATGAGGAACTAACTCAAAATGTGGAACTCACTCAGAATTGGAAACTCAATCAGAATTGGGAACTCAATCAAAATGAGGAACTTTACTCAAAATGTGGAAGTCAGTCATAATTGGGAAGCACTCAGAATGTGGAACTCACTCAGATTTGGGAACTCACTTAGTTTTGTGAACTCACTCATACCTTGCAACTCAGAGTTGGGAACTCATTCAGAATTGGTCACTCAGAATGAGTAGCTCACTCTGAATTGGGAACTCTCAGAATTGGGAACTCAGAATTTGGAACTCACTCAAATTTGGGAACTCAGAATTGAGTACTTAGATTTATGACCTCACTCAGAATGTGGATCTCACTCAGTATTTTATATTCACTAGGTATTTGGAACTCACTCAGAATGTTCAACTCACTGAGAATGGGGACTCATGCACAATTTGGAACACACTCAGATTTGCAAACTCAATCAGATTTGGGAACTTACTCAAAATGCGAACTAACTCAAAATGTGGAACTCACTCAGAATTGGGAACTCACTCAGAATCAGGAACTCAAAAAAAAGGATGAACTTACTTAAAAGATGGAAGTAACTCAGAATTGGGAATGCACTCAGAATTGGGAACTCACTCAAAATCAGGAACTCACTCAAAAGCAGGAACTTTCTGAAAATGTCGAACTAACTCAGAATTGGGAATGCACTCAGAATTGGAAACTCACTCAGGATGTGAACTCACTCATATTTGCAAGTCTAATTTGGGAACTCATTAAGATTTGGTCACTCAGAATGAGTAGCTCACTCTGAATTGGGAACTCTCAGAATTGGGAACTCAGAATTTGGAACTCACTCAAATTTGAGAACTCAGAACTGAGTACTTAGATTTTTGAACTCACTCAGAATGTGGATCTCAGTATTTTATATTCACTAGGTATTTGGAATTCACTCAGATTGTTCAACTCACTGAGAATGGGGACTCACGCACAATTTGTAACACACTCAGATTTGCAAACTCACTCAGATTTGGGAACTCAATCAGGTTTGGGAACTTATTCAAAATGAGGAACTAACTCAAAATGTGGAACTCACTCAGAATTGGGGACTCACTCAGAATCAGGAACTCACTCAAAATGAGGAACTTACTCAAAATGTGGAAGTCAGTCATACTTGGGAAGCACTCAGAATTGGGAACTCACTCAGTTATGTGAACTCACTCCTATTTGCAACTCAGAATTGGGAACTCAACAAGAAATGGTCACTCAAAATGAGTAACTCACTCTTAATTGGAAACTCTCAGAATTAAGAACTCAGAATTTGGAACTCACTCAAATTTGAGAACTGAGAATTGAGTACTTATATTTTTGAACTCCCTCAGAATGTGGATCTCACTCAGTATTTTATATTCACTAGGTATTTGGATCTCAATCAGAATGTTCAACTCACTGAGAATGGGGACTCACGCACAATTTGGAACACACTCAGATTTGCAAACTCACTCAGATTTGGGAACTCACACAGATTTGAGTACTTACTCAAACTGAGGAAATAACTCAAAATGTGGAACACACTCATAATTGTTAACTCACTCAAAATGAGGAACTTTCTCAAAATGTGGAACTACTCAAAATGTGGAACTCACTCAGAATTGGGAACTCACTCAAATGAGGAACTTTCTCAAATGTGGAACTTCTCAAAATGTGGAACTCACTCAGAATTGGGAATGCACTCAGAATTGGGAATTCAGAATTGGGAACTCACTCAAAATGAGGAACTTCTCAAAATGTGGAACTTTCTCAAAATGTGGAACTCACTCTGAATTGGGAACTCACTCAAAATGAGGAACTTTCTCAAATGTGGAACTTCTCAAAATGTGGAACTATCTCAAAATGTGGAACTCACTCAGAATTGGGAACTCACTCAAAATGAGGAACTTACTCAAAATGTGGAACTAACTCAGAATGGGGATGCACTCAGATTTGGGAAATCACTCAAAATGAGGAACTTTCTCAAAATGTGGAACTAACTCAGAATTGGGAATGCACTCAGAATTGGGAACTCACTCAGTTTTGTGAACTCACTCATACCTTACAACTCAGAATTTGGAACTCATTAAGAATTGGTCACTCAAAATGAGTAGCTGATTCTGAATTGGGAACTCTCAGAATTGGGAACTCAGAATTTGGATCTCACTCAAATTTGGGAACTCAGAATTGAGTACTTAGATGCATGACCTCATCAGAATGTGGATCTCAGTCAGTATTTTACATTCACTCAGTATTTGAAACTCACTAAGAATGTTCAACTCACTGAGAATGGGGACTCACGCACAATTTGGAACACACTCAGATTTGCAAACTCAGTTTTGGGAACTCACTGAGATTTCGGGACTTATTCAAAATGAGGAAATAACTCAAAATGTGGAACTCACTCAGAACTGGGAACTCACTCAGAATTGGGAACTCAATCAAAATGAGGAATTTACTCAAAATGTGGAAGTCAGTCATAATTGGGAAGCACTCAGAATGTGGAACTCACTCAGATTTGGGAACTCACTTAGTTTTGTGAACTCACTCATACCTTGCAACTCAGAGTTGGGAACTCATTCAGAATTGGTCACTCAGAATGAGTAGCTGACTCTGAATTGGGAGCTCTTAGAATTGGGAACTCAGAATTTGGAACTCACTCAAATTTGGGAACTCAGAATTGAGTACTTAGATGCATGACCTCACTCAGAATGTGGATCTCAGTCAATATTTTACATTCACTCAGTATTTGAAACTCACTCAGAATGTTCAACTCACTGAGAATGGGGACTTATGCACAATTTGGAACACACTCAGATTTGCAAACTCAATCAGATTTGGGAACTTACTCAAAATGCCGAACTAACTCAAAATGTGGAACTCACTCAGAATTGGGAACTCACTCAGAATCAGGAACTCAAAAAAAAAGGATGAACTTACTTAAAAGATGGAAGTAACTCAGAATTGGGAATGCACTCAGAATTGGGAACTCACTCAAAATCAGGAACTCACTCAAAAGCAGGAACTTTCTGAAAATGTCGAACTAACTCAGAATTGGGAATGCACTCAGAATTGGAAACTCACTCAGGATGTGAACTCACTCATATTTGCAAGTCTAATTTGGGAACTCATTAAGATTTGGTCACTCAGAATGAGTAGCTCACTCTGAATTGGGACCTCTCAGAATTGGGAACTCAGAATTTGGAACTCACTCAAATTTGAGAACTCAGAACTGAGTACTTAGATTTTTGAACTCACTCAGAATGTGGATCTCAGTATTTTATATTCACTAGGTATTTGGAACTCACTCAGAATGTTCAACTCACTGAGAATGGGGACTCACGCACAATTTGGAACACACTCAGATTTGCAAACTCACTCAGATTTGGGAACTCACTCAGATTTGGGAACTTATTCAAAATGAGGAACTAACTCAAAATGTGGAACTCACTCAGAATTGGGACTCACTCAGAATCAGGAACTCACTCAAAATGAGGAACTTACTCAAAATGTGGAAGTCAGTCATACTTGGGAAGCACTCAGAATTGGGAACTCACTCAGTTATGTGAACTCACTCCTATTTGCAACTCAGAATTGGGAACTCATCAAGAAATGGTCACTCAAAATGAGTAGCTCACTCTGAATTGGAAACTCTCAGAATTAGGAACTCAGAATTTGGAACTCACTCAAATTTGAGAACTCAGAATTGAGTACTTAGATTTTTGAACTCACTCAGAATGTGGATCTCACTCAGTATTTTATATTCACTAGGTATTTGGATCTCAATCAGAATGTTCAACTCACTGAGAATGGGGACTCACGCACAATTTGTAACACACTCAGATTTGCAAACTCACTCAGATTTGGGAACTCACGCAGATTTGGGAACTTACTCAAAATGAGGAACTAACTCAAAATGTGGAATTCACTCAGAATTGGGGACTCACTCAAAATGAGGAACTTTCTCAAAATGTGGAACTATCTCAAAATGTGGAACTCACTCAGAATTGGGAACTCACTCAAAATGAGGAACTTTCTCAAAATGTGGAACTTTCTCAAAATGTGGAACTCACTCAGAATTGGGAATGCACTCAGAATTGGGAATTCAGAATTGGGAACTCACTCAAAATGAGGAACTTTCTCAAAATGTGGAACTTTCTCAAAATGTGGAACTCACTCTGAATTGGGAACTCACTCAAAATGAGGAACTTACTCAAAATGTGGAACTTCATCAAAATGTGGAACTATCTCAAAATGTGGAACTCACTCAGAATTGGGAACTCACTCAAAATGAGGAACTCACTCAAAATGTGAAACTAACAGAATTGGGAATGTACTCAGAGTTGGGAACTCACTCAAAATGAGGAACTTTCTCAAAATGTGGAACTAACTCAGAATTGGGAATGCACTCAGAATTGGGAACTCACTCAGTTTTGTGAACTCACTCATACCTTACAACTCAGAATTGGGAACTCATTAAGAATTGGTCACTCAAAATGAGTAGCTCACTCTGAATTGGGAACTCTCAGAATTGGGAACTCAGAATTTGGATCTCACTCAAATTTCGGAACTCAGAATTGAGTACTTAGATGCATGAACTCATTCAGAATGTGGATCTCACTCAGTTTTTTACATTCACTCAGTATTAGAAACTCACTTAGAATGTTCAACTCACTGAGAATGGGGACTCACGCACAATTTGGAACACACTCAGATTTGCAAACTCACTCAGATTTGGGAACTCACTCAGATTTCGGGACTTACTCAAATGAGGAACTAACTCAAAATGTGGAACTCACTCAGAATTGGAAACTGACTCAGAATTGGGAACTCAATCAAAATGAGGAACTTACTCAAAATGTGAAGTCAGTCATAATTGGAAGCACTCAGAATGTGGAACTCACTCAGATTTGGGAACTCACTTAGTTTTGTGAACTCACTCATACCTTGCAACTCAGAATTGGGAACTCATTCAGAATTGGTCACTCAGAATGAGTAGCTCACTCTGAATTGGGAACTCTCAGAATTGGGAACTCAGAATTTGGAACTCACTCAAATTTGGGAACTCAGAATTGAGTACTTAGATTTTGAACTCACTCAGAATGTGGATCTCACTCAGAATTTTATATTCACTAGGTATTTGGAACTCACTCAGAATGTTCAACTCACTGAGAATGGGGACTCATGCACAATTTGGAACACACTCAGATTTGCAAACTCAATCAGATTTGGGAACTTACTCAAAATGAGGAACTAACTCAAAATGTGGAACTCACTCAGAATTGGGAACTCACTCAGAATCAGGAACTCAAAAAAAAGGAGGAACTTACTTAAAAGATGGAAATAACTCAGAATTGGGAATCTACTCAGAATTGGGAACTCACTCAAAATCAGGAACTCACTCAAAAGCAGGAACTTCTGAAAATGTCGAACTAACTCAGAATTGGGAATGCACTCAGAATTGGGAACTCACTCAGTTTGTGAACTCACTCATATTTGCAACTCAGAATTGGGAACTCATTAAGATTTGGTCACTCAGAATGAGTAGCTCACTCTGAATTGGGAACTCTCAGAATAGGGAACTCAGAATTTGGAACTCACTCAAATTTGAGAACTCAGAACTGAGTACTTAGATTTTTGAACTCACTCAGAATGTGGATCACTCAGTATTTTATATTCACTAGGTATTTGGAACTCACTCAGAATGTTCAACTCACTGAGAATGGGGACTCACGCACAATTTGGAACACACTCAGATTTGCAAACTCACTCAGATTTGGGAACTCGCTCAGATTTGGGAACTTATTCAAAATGAGGAACTAACTCAAAATGTGGAACACTCAGAATTGGGACTCACTCAGAATCAGGAACTCACTCAAAATGAGGAACTTACTCAAAATGTGGAAGTCAGTCATACTTGGGAAGCACTCAGAATTGGGAACTCACTCAGTTATGTGAACTCACTCCTATTTGCAACTCAGAATTGGGAACTCAACAAGAAATGGTCACTCAAAATGAGTAACTCACTCTGAATTGGAACTCTCAGAATTGGGAACTCAGAATTTGGAACTCACTCAAATTTGAGAACTGAGAATTGAGTACTTATATTTTTGAACTCACTCAGAATGTGGATCTCACTCAGTATTTTATATTCACTAGGTATTTGGATCTCAATCAGAATGTTCAACTCACTGAGAATGGGGACTCACGCACAATTTGGAACACACTCAGATTTGCAAACTCACTCAGATTTGGGAACTCACGCAGATTTGGGAACTTATTTAAAATGAGGAACTAACTCAAAATGTGGAATTCACTCAGAATTGGGGACTCACTCAAAATGAGGAACTTTCTCAAAATGTGGAACTATCTCAAAATGTGGAACTCAGAATTGGGAACTCACTCAAAATGTGGAACTAACTCAAAATGTGGAACTATCTCAAAATGTGGAACTCACTCAGAATTGGGAACTCACTCAAAATGAGGAACTTTCTCAAAATGTGGAACTAACTCAGAATTGGGGATGCACTCAGATTTGGGAAATCACTCAAAATGAGGAACTTTCTCAAAATGTGGAACTAACTCAGAATTGGGAATGCACTCAGAATTGGGAACTCACTCAGTTTTGTGAACTCACTCATACCTTACAACTCAGAATTTGGAACTCATTAAGAATTGGTCATTCAAAATGAGTAGCTGACTCTGAATTGGGAACTCTCAGAATTGGGAACTCAGAATTTGGATCTCACTCAAATTTGGGAACTCAGAATTGAGTACTTAGATGCATGACCTCATCAGAATGTGGATCTCAGTCAGTATTTTACATTCACTCAGTATTTGAAACTCACTAAGAATGTTCAACTCACTGAGAATGGGGACTCACGCACAATTTGGAACACACTCAGATTTGCAAACTCAGTTTTGGGAACTCACTGAGATTTCGGGACTTATTCAAAATGAGGAAATAACTCAAAATGTGGAACTCACTCAGAATTGCAAACTGACTCAGAATTGGGAACTCAATCAAAATGAGGAATTTACTCAAAATGTGGAAGTCAGTCATAATTGGGAAGCACTCAGAATGTGGAACTCACTCAGATTTGGGAACTCACTTAGTTTTGTGAACTCACTCATACCTTGCAACTCAGAGTTGGGAACTCATTCAGAATTGGTCACTCAGAATGAGTAGCTGACTCTGAATTGGGAGCTCTTAGAATTGGGAACTCAGAATTTGGAACTCACTCAAATTTGGGAACTCAGAATTGAGTACTTAGATGCATGACCTCACTCAGAATGTGGATGTCACTCAGTATTTTATATTCACCAGGTATTTGAAACTCACTCAGAATGTTCAACTCACTGAGAATGGGGACTTATGCACAATTTGGAACACACTCAGATTTGCAAACTCAATCAGATTTGGGAACTTACTCAAAATGCGGAACTAACTCAAAATGTGGAACTCACTCAGAATTGGGAACTCACTCAGAATCAGGAACTCAAAAAAAAGGAGGAACTTACTTAAAAGATGGAAGTAACTCAGAATTGGGAATGCACTCAGAATTGGGAACTCACTCAAAATCAGGAACTCACTCAAAAGCAGGAACTTTCTGAAAATGTCGAACTAACTCAGAATTGGGAATGCACTCAGAATTGGGAACTCACTCAGGATGTGAACTCACTCATACCTTGCAACTCAGAATTGGGAACTCATTAAGATTTGGTCACTCAGAATGAGTAGCTCACTCTGAATTGGGAACTCTCAGAATTGGGAACTCAGAATTTGGAACTCACTCAAATTAGAGAACTCAGAACTGAGTACTTAGATTTTGAACTCACTCAGAATGTGGATCTCACTCAGAATTTTATATTCACTAGGTATTTGGAACTCACTCAGAATGTTCAACTCACTGAGAATGGGGACTCATGCACAATTAGGAACACACTCAGATTTGCAAACTCACTCAGATTTGGGAACTCACTCAGATTGGGGAACTTATTTAAAATGAGGAACTAACTCAAAATGTGGAACTCAGAATTGGGAACTCACTCAAAATGAGGAACTTTCTCAAAATGTGGAACTAACTCAGAATTGGGGATGCACTCAGAATTGCGAACTCACTCAAAATGGAGAACTTTCTCAAAATGTGGAACTAACTCAGAATTGGGAATGCACTCAGAATTGGGAACTCACTCAGTTTTGTGAACTCACTCATACCTTGCAACTCAGAATTGGGAACTCATTAAGAATTGGTCACTCAAAATGAGTAGCTCACTCTGAATTGGGAACTCTCAGAATTGGGAACTCAGAATTTGGAACTCACTCAAATTTGGGAACTCAGAATTGAGTACTTATATTTTTGAACTCACTCAGAATGTGGATCTCACTCAGTATTTTATATTCACTAGGTATTTGGAACTCACTCAGAATGTTCAACTCACTGAGAATGGGGACTCACGCACAATTTGGAACACACTCAGATTTGCAAACTCACTCAGATTTGGGAACTCACTCAGATTTGGGAACTTATTCAAAATGAGGAACTAACTCAAAATGTGGAACTCACTCAGAATTGGGAACTCACTCAGAATTGGGAACTCACTCAAAATGAGGAACTTTCTCAAAATATCGAACTAACTCAGAATTGGGAATGCACTCAGAATTGGGAACTCACTCAGGATGTGAACTCACTCATACCTTGCAACTCAGAATTGGGAACTCATTAAGAATTGGTCACTCAAAATGAGTAGTTCACTCTGAATTGGGAACTCTCAGAATTGGGAACTCAGAATTTGGAACTGGCCAAATTTGGAACTCAGAATTGAGTACTTCGATATTTGAACTCACTCAGAATGTGGATCTCACTCAGTATTTTATGGTCACTAGGTATTTGAAACACACTCAGAATGTTCAACTCACTGAGAATGGGGACTCACGCACAATTTGGAACACACTCAGATTTGCAAACTCACTCAGATTTGGGAACTCACTCAGATTTGAGAACTTACTCAAACTGAGGAACTCACTCAAAATGTGGAACTCACCCAGAGTTGGGAACTCACTCAGAATTGGGAACTCACTCAAAATGAGGAATTTACTCAAAATGTGGAAGTCAGTCATAATTGGGAAGCACTCAGAATTGGGAACTCACTCAGGTTTGTGAACTCACTGAGTTTTGTGAACTCACTAATACCTTGCAACTCAGAATTGGGAACTCATTAGAATTGGTCACTCAAAATGAGTAGCTGACTCTGAATTGGGAGCTCTCAGAATAGGAACACAGATTTGGAACTCACTCAAATTTGGGAACTCAGAATTTAGTACTTAGATTTTGAACTCACTCAGAATGTGGATCTCACTCAGTATTTTATATTCACTAGGTATTTGGAACTCACTCAGAATGTTCAACTCACTGAGAATGGGGACTCACGCACAATTTGGAACACACTCAGATTTGCAAACTCAATCAGATTTGGGAACTCACTCAGATTTGAGAACTTACTCAAAATGAGGAACTAACTCAAAATGTGGAACTCACTCAGAGTTGGGAACTCACTCAGAATGAGGAACTCACTCAAAATGAGGAACTCACACACAATGTGGAATTAACTCAGAATTGGGAACTCACTTAGTTTTGTGAACTCACTCATACTTGCAACTCAGAATTGGGAACTCATTAAGAATTGGTCACTCAAAATGGTAGCTCACTCTGAATTGTGAACTCTCCAAATTGGGAATTACATTCACTATATTCACTAATATTTGGAACTCACTCAGAATGTTCAACTCACTCAGAATGGGGACTCTGGCACAATTTGGAACAGACTATGATTTGCAAACACAATCAGATTTGGGAACTCACTCAGATTTGGGAACTCACTCAAAATGAGGAACTAACTCAAAATGTGGAACTCACTCAGAATTGGGGACTCACTCAAAATGAGGAACTTTCTCAAAATGTGGAACTATCTCAAAATGTGGAACTCACTCAGAATTGGGGACTCACTCAAATGAGGAACTTTTTCAAAATGTGGAACTAACTCAAAATGTGGAACTCTTCAGAATTGGGAACTCACTCAGGATGTGAACTCACTCATATTTGCAAGTTTAATTTGGGAACTCATTAAGATTTGGTCACTCAGAATGAGTAGCTCACTCTGAATTGGGAACTCTCAGAATTGGGAACTCAGAATTTGGAACTCACTCAAATTTGAGAACTCAGAACTGAGTACTTAGATTTTTAAACTCACTCAGAATGTGGATCTCACTCAGTATTTTATATTCACTAGGTATTTGGAACTCACTCAGAATGTTCAACTCACTGAGAATGGGGACTCAGGCACAATTTGGAACACACTCAGATTTGCAAACTCACTCAGATTTGGGAACTCGCTCAAATTTGGGAACTTATTCAAAATGAGGAACTAACTCAAAATGTGGAACTCACTCAGAATTGGGAACTCACTCAAAATGAAGAACTTTCTCAAAATGTGCAACCAACACAAAATGTGGATTATACACAGAATCAGGAACTCACTCAAAATGAGGAACTTTCTCAAAATGTGGAACTAACTCAGAATTGGGGATGCACTCAGAATTGGGAACTCACTCAAAATGAGGAACTTTCTCAAAATGTGGAACTAACTCAGAATTGGGAATGCACTCAGAATTGGGAACTCACTCAGTTTTGTGAACTCACTCATACCTGCAACTCAGAATTGGGAACTCATTAAGAAATGGTCACTCAAAATGAGTAGCTCACTCTGAATTGGGAACTCTCAGAATTGGGAACTCAGAATTTGGAACTCACTCAAATTTGGGAACTCAGAATTGAGTACTTAGATTTTTGAACTCACTCAGAATGTGGATCTCACTCAGTATTTTATATTCACTAGGTATTTGGAACTCACTCAGAATGTTCAACTCACTGAGAATGGGGACTCACGCACAATTTGTAACACACTCAGATTTGCAAACTCACTCAGATTTGGGAACTCACTGCAGATTTGGGAACTTATTCAAAATGAGGAACTAACTCAAAATGTGGAACTCACTCAGAATTGGGAACTCACTCTGAATTGGTAACTCACTAAAAATGAGGAACTCACTAAATATGTGGAAGTAACTCAGAATTGGCAATGCACTCAGAATTGGGATCTCACTCAGTTTTGTGAACTCACTCATACCTTGCAACTCAGAATTGGGAACTCATTAAGAATTGGTCACTCAAAATGAGTAGCTCACTCTGAATTGGGAACTCTCAGAATTGGGAACTCAGAATTTGGATCTCACTCAAATTTGGGAACTCAGAATTGAGTACTTAGATGCATGACCTCACTCAGAATGTGGATGTCACTCAGTATTTTATTTTCACCAGGTATTTGAAACTCACTCAGAATGTTCAACTCACTGAGAATGGGGACTCACGCACAATTTGGAACACACTCAGATTTGCAAACTCAGATTTGGGAACTCACTCAGATTTGAGAACTTACTCAAACTGAGGAACTCACTCAAAATGTGGAACTCACCCAGAGTTGCAAACTCACTCAGAATTGGGAACTCAATCAAAATGAGGAATTTACTCAAAATGTGGAAGTCAGTCATAATTGGGAAGCACTCAGAATTGGGAACTCACTCAGGTTTGTGAACTCACTGAGTTTTGTGAACTCACTAATACCTTGCAACTCAAAATTGGGAACTCATTCAGAATTGGTCACTCAAAATGAGTAGCTGACTCTGAATTGGGAGCTCTCAGAATAAGGAACACAGATTTTGGAACTCACTCAAATTTGGGAACTCAGAATTTAGTACTTAGATTTTGAACTCACTCAGAATGTGGATCTCACTCAGTATTTTATATTCACTAGGTATTTGGAACTCACTCAGAATGTTCAACTCACTGAGAATGGGGACTCACGCACAATTTGGAACACACTCAGATTTGCAAACTCACTCAGATTTGGGAACTCACTCAGATTTGCGAACTTACTCAAACTGAGGAACTAACTCAAAATGTGGAACTCACCCAGAGTTGGGAATTCACTCAGAATTTGGAACTCACTCAAAATAAGGAACTCACACACAATGTGGAATTAACTCAGATTTGGGGACTCACTTAGTTTTGTGAACTCACTCCTATTTGCAACTCAGAATTGGGAACTCATTAAGATTTGGTCACTCAAAATTGGTAGCTCACGCTGAATTGTGAACTCTCCAAATTGGGAATTACATTCACTATATTCACTAATTATTTGGAACTCACTCAGAATGTTCAACTCACTCAGAATGGGGACTCAGGCACAATTTGGAACAGACTTTGATTTGCAAACACAATTAGATTTGGGAACTCACTCAGATTTGGGAACTCACTCAAAGGAGGAACTAACTCAAAATGGGAACTCACTCAGAATGGGAACTCACTAGTTTGTGAACTCACTCATACCTTGCAACTCAGAGTTGGGAACTCATTAAGAATTGGTCACTCAAAATAAGTAGCTCACTCTGAATTGGGAACTTTCAGAATTGGGAACTCAGAATTTGGAACTCACTCAAATTTGGAACTCAGAATTGAGTACTTAGATTTTTAAACTCACTTAGAATGTGGATCTCACTCAGTATTTTATATTCACTAGGTATTTGGAACTCACTCAGAATGTTCAACTCACTGAGAATTGGGACTCAGGCACAATTAGGAACACACTCAGATTTGCAAGCTCACTCAGATTTGGGAACTCGCTCAAATTTGGGAACTTATTCAAAATGAGGAACTAACTCAAAATGTGGAACTCACTCAGAATTGAGAACTCACTCAAAATGAGGAACTTTCTCAAAATGTGCAACCAACACAAAATGTGGATTATACACAGAATCAGGAACTCACTCAAAATGAGGAATTTTCTCAAAATGTGGAACTAACTCAGAATTGTGGATGCACTCAGAATTGGGAACTCACTCAAAATGAGGAACTTTCTCAAATTGTGGAACTAACTCAGAATTGGGAATGCACTCAGAATTGGGAACTCACTCAGTTTTGTGAACTCACTCATACCTTGCAACTCAGAATTGGGAACTCATTAAGAAATGGTCACTCAAAATGAGTAACTCACTCTGAATTGGGAACTCTCAGAATTGGGAACTCAGAATTTGGATCTCACTCAAATTTGGGAACTCAGAATTGAGTACTTTGATATTTGAACTAACTCAGAATGTGGATCTCACTCAGTATTTTATATTCACTCAGTATTTGAAACTCACTTAGAATGTTCAACTCACTGAGAATGGGGACTCAGGCACAATTTGGAACACAGTCAGATTTGCAAACTATCAGATTTGGGAACTCGCTCAGATTTGGGAACTTACTCAAAATGAGGAAATAACTCAAAATGTGGAACTCACTCAGAATTGGGAACTCACTCAGAATAGGAACTCACTCAAAATGAGGAACTTTCTCAAAATATCGAACTAACTCAGAATTGGGAATGCACTCAGAATTGGGAACTCACTCAGTATTGTGAACTCACTCATATTTGCAACTCAGAATTGGGAACTCATTAAGAATTGGTCACTCAAAATGAGTAGCTCACTCTGAATTGGGAACTCTCAGAATAGGGAACTCAGAATTTGGAACTCTCAAATTTGGAACTCAGAATTGAGTACTTAGATTTTTGAACTCACTCAGAATGTGGATCTCACTCAGTATTTTATATTCACTAGGTATTTGGAACTCACTCAGAATGTTCAACTCACTGAGAATGGGGACTCACGCACAATTTGGAACACACTCAGATTTGCAAACTCACTCAGATTTGGGAACTTACTCAAACTGAGGAACTCACTCAAAATGTGGAACTCACTCAGAATTGCAAACTCACTCAGATTTGGGAACTCACTCAGATTTGGGAACTTACTCAAAATGAGGAACTAACTCAAAATGTGGAACTCACTCAGATTGGGAACTCACTCAGAATTTGGAACTCACTCAAAATAAGGAACTCACTCACAATGTGGAATTAACTCAGAATTGGGAACTCACTTAGTTTTGTGAACTCACTCCTATTTGCAACTCAGAATTGGGAACTCATTAAGATTTGGTCACTCAAAATTGGTAGCTCACGCTGAATTGTGAACTCTCCAGAATTGGGAATTACATTCACTATATTCACTAAGTATTTGGAACTCACTCAGAATGTTCAACTAACTCAGAATGGGGACTCACGCACAATTTGGAACACACTCAGATTTGCAAACTCACTCAGATTTGGGAACTCACTCAGATTTGGGAACTTACTCAAAATGAGGAACTTACTCAAAATGTGGAACTCACTCAGAATTGGGAACTCACTCAGTTTTGTGAACTCACTCATACCTTGCAACTCAGAATTGGGAACTCATTAAGAATTGGTCACTCAAAATGAGTAGCTCACTCTGAATTGGGAACTCTCAGAATTGGGAACTCAGAATTTGGATCTCACTCAAATTTCGGAACTCAGAATTGAGTACTTAGATGCATGAACTCACTCAGAATGTGGATGTCACTCAGTATTTTATTTCACTAGGTATTTGAAACTCACTCAGAATGTTCAACTCACTGAGAATGGGGACTCACGCAGAATTTGGAACACACTCAGATTTGCAAACTCACTCAGATTTGGAAACTCACTCAGATTTGAGAACTCACTCAGACTGAGGAACTTACTCAAAATGTGGAACTCACTCAGAATGTGGAACTCACTCAGAATCAGGAACTCACTCAAAAGGAGGAACTTTACTCAAAATGTGGAACTAACTCAGAATTGGGAATGCACTCAGAATTGGGAACTCACTCAGGATTGTGAACTCACTCATACCTTGCAACTCAGAATTGGGAACTCATTCAGAATTGGTCACTCAAAATGAGTAGCTGACTCTGAATTGGGAACTCTCAGAATAGGGAACTCAGAATTTGGAACTCACTCAAATTTGGGAACTCAGAATTGAGTACTTAGATATTTGAACTCACTCAGAATGTGGATCTCACTCAGTATTTTATATTCACTAGGTATTTGGAACTCACTCAGAATGTTCAACTCACTGAGAATGGGGACTCATGCATAATTTGGAACACACTCAGATTTGGGAACTCACTCAGATTTGAGAACTTACTCAAACTGAGGAACTCACTCAAAATGTGGAACTCACCCAGAGTTGCAAACTCACTCAGATTTGGGAACTCACTCAGATTTGCGAACTTACTCAAACTGTGGAACTAACTCAAATTTGGAACTCACCCAGAGTTGGGAATTCACTCAGAATTTGGAACTCACTCAAAATAAGGAACTCACACACAATGTGGAATTAACTCAGATTTGGGGACTCACTTAGTTTTGTGAACTCACTCCTATTTGCAACTCAGAATTGGGAACTCATTAAGATTTGGTCACTCAAAATTGGTAGCTCACGCTGAATTGTGAACTCTCCAAATTGGGAATTACATTCACTATATTCACTAATTATTTGGAACTCACTCAGAATGTTCAACTCACTCAGAATGGGGACTCAGGCACAATTTGGAACAGACTTTGATTTGCAAACACAATTAGATTTGGGAACTCACTCAGATTTGGGAACTCACTCAAAAGGAGGAACTAACTCAAAATGTGGAACTCACTCAGAATTGGGAACTCACTTAGTTTTGTGAACTCACTCATACCTTGCAACTCAGAGTTGGGAACTCATTAAGAATTGGTCACTGAAAATAAGTAACTCACTCTGAATTGGGAACTTTCAGAATTGGGAACTCAGAATTTGGAACTTGTTCAAATTTGGACACACAGAATTGAGTAGTTAGATTTTTGAACTCACTCATGATGTGGATCACACTTAGTATTTTATTCACTAGCTATTTGAAACTCACTCAGAATGTTCAACTCTGTGAGAATGGGGACTCAGGCAGAATTTGGCTCACACTGAGATTTGCAAGCTCACTCAGATTTGCAAACTGACTCAGATTTTCCAAGTCGCTCAGCTTTGGGAACTTTCTGAAAATGTGGAACTAACTCAAAATGTGGAACATACTCAGAATCAGGAACTCACTCAAAAGGAGGAACTTTCTCAAAATGTCGAACTAACTCAGAATTGGGAATGCACACAGAATTGGGAACTCACTCAGGTTTGTGAACTCACTCATACCTTGCACTCATATTTGGGAAATCAGTAAGAAATGGTCACTCAAAATCAGTAACTCACTCTGAATTAGGAACTCTCAGAATTGTGAACTCAGAATTTGGAGCTTGTTCAAATTTGGGAACTCTGAATTGAGTACTTAGATTTTTGAACTCACTCAGAATGTGGATCTCGCTCAGTATTTTATATTCACTAGGTATTTGGAACTCACTCAGAATGTTCAACTCACTGAGAATGGGGACTCACGCACAATTTGGAACACACCCAGATTTGCAAACTTAATCAGAACTGGGATCTGGCTCAGATTTGGGAACTTACTCAAAATGAGGAAATAACTCAAAATGTGGAACTCACTCAGAATTGGGAACTCACGCAAAATAAGGAACTCACTCAAAATGTGGAACTAATTCAGAATTGGGAACTCACTTAGTATTGTGAACTCACTCATATTTGCAACTCAGAATTGGGAACTCATTAAGATTTGGTCACTCAGAATGAGTAGCTCACTCTGAATTGGGACCTCTCAGAATAGGGAACTCAGAATTTGGAACTCACTCAAATTTGAGAACTCAGAACTGAGTACTTAGATTTTTGAACTCACTCAGAATGTGGATCTCACTCAGTATTTTATATTCACTAGGTATTTGGAATTCACTCAGATTGTTCAACTCACTGAGAATGGGGACTCACGCACAATTTGGAACACACTCAGATTTGCAAACTCACTCAGATTTGGGAACTCAATCAGGTTTGGGAACTTATTCAAAATGAGGAACTAACTCAAAATGTGGAACTCACTCAGAATTGGGGACTCACTCAGAATCAGGAACTCACTCAAAATGAGGAACTTACTCAAAATGTGGAAGTCAGTCATACTTGGGAAGCACTCAGAATTGGGAACTCACTCAGTTATGTGAACTCACTCCTATTTGCAACTCAGAATTGGGAACTCAACAAGAAATGGTCACTCAAAATGAGTAACTCACTCTGAATTGGGAACTCTCAGAATTGGGAACTCAGAATTTGGAACTCACTCAAATTTGAGAACTGAGAATTGAGTACTTATATTTTTGAACTCCCTCAGAATGTGGATCTCACTCAGTATTTTATATTCACTAGGTATTTGGATCTCAATCAGAATATTCAACTCACTGAAAATGGGGACTCACGCACAATTTGGAACACACTCAGATTTGCAAACTCACTCAGATTTGGGAACTCACACAGATTTGGGAACTTGTTTAAAATGAGGAACTAACTCAAAATGTGGAAATCACTCAGAATTGGGGACTCACTCAAAATGAGGAACTTTCTCAAAATGTGGAACTATCTCAAAATGTGGAACTAACTCAGAATTGGGAATGCACTCAGAATTGGGAACTCACTCAGTTTTGTGAACTCACTCATACCTTGCAACTCAGAATTGGGAACTCTTAAGAATTGGTCACTCAAAATGAGTAGCTCACTCTGAATTGGGAACTCTCAGAATTGGGAACTCAGAATTTGGATCTCACTCAAATTTGGGAACTCAGAATTGAGTACTTAGATGCATGACCTCACTCAGAATGTGGATCTCACTCAGTATTGTATATTCACTCAGTATTTGAAACTCACTTAGAATGTTCAACTCACTGAGAATGGGGACTCACGCACAATTTGGAACACACTCAGATTTGCAAACTCATCAGATTTGGGAACTCACTCAGATTTGGGAACTTATTCAAAATGAGGAAATAACTCAAAATGTGGAACTCACTCAGAATTGGTGACTCACTCAGAATGAGGAACTCACTCAAAATGAGGAATTTACTCAAAATGTGGACGTCAGTCATAATTGGGAAGCACTCAGAATTGGGAACTCACTCAGATTTGGGAACTCACTCAGTTTTGTGAACTCACTCATACCTTGCAACTCAGAATTGGGAACTCATTAAGATTTGGTCACTCAAAATGAGTAGCTGACTCTGAATTGGGAGCTCTCAGAATAAGGAACACAGATTTTGGAACTCACTCAAATTTGGGAACTCAGAATTGAGTACTTAGATGCATGACCTCACTCAGAATGTGGATCTCACTCAGTATTTTACATTCACTCAGTATTTGAAACTCACTTAGAATGTTCAACTCACTTAGAATGGGGACTCACGCACAATTTGGAACACACTCAGATTTGAAAACCCACTCTGATTAGGGAACTCAATGAGATTTGAGAACTTATTCAAAATGATGAAATAACTCATAATGTGGAACTCACTCAGAATTGGGAACTGACTCCGTACGAGGAACTCACTCAAAAGGAGGAAATTTCTCAAAATGTCAACCTAACTCAGAATTGGGAATGCACTCTGAATTGGGAACTCACTCAGAATGTGAACTCACTGATACCTTGCAACTCAGAACTGGGAACTCATTAAGAATTGGTCACTCAAAATGAGTAGCTCACTCTGAATTGGGAGCTCTCAGAATTGGGAACTCAGAATTTGGATCTCACTCAAATTTGGGAACTCAGAATTGAGTACTTAGATGCATGACCTCACTCAGAATGTGGATCTCACTCAGTATTGTACATTCACTCAGTATTTGAAACTCACTTAGAATGTTCAACTCACTGAGAATGGAGACCCACGCACAATTTAAAACACACTAAGATTTGCAAACTCAGATTTGGGAACTCATTGAGATTTGGGAACTTATTCAAAATGAGGAAATAACTCAAAATGTGGAACTCACTCAGAATTGGGGACTCACTCAGAATGAGGAACTCACTCAAAATGAGGAATTTACTCAAAATGTGGACGTCAGTCATAATTGGGAAGCACTCAGAATTGGGAACTCACTCAGATTTGGGAACTCACTCAGTTTTGTGAACTCACTCATACCTTGCAAGTCTAATTTGGGAACTCATTCAGAATTGGTCACTCAAAATGAGTAGCTGACTCTGAATTGGGAGCTCTCAGAATAGGGAACTCAGAATTTGGAACTCACTCAAATTTGGGAACTCAGAATTGAGTACTTATATTTTTGAACTCACTCAGAATGTGGATGTCACTCAGTATTTTATTTTCACCAGGTATTTGAAACTCACTCAGAATGTTCAACTCACTGAGAATGGGGACTCACGCACAATTTGGAACAAACTCAGATTTCGAAACTCGCTCAGATTTGGGAACTTAATCAAAATGAGGAACTAACTCAAAATGTGGAACTCACTCAGAATTGGAAACTAACTCAGAATCAGGAACTCAATCAAAAGGAGGAACTTACTCAAAGGGGGAAGTAACTCAGAATTGGGAATGCACTCCGAATTGGGAACTCACTCAGAATCAGGAATGCACTCAAAATGAGGAACTTTCTCAAAATGTGGAACTAACTCAGAATTGGGAATGCACTCAGAATTGGGAACTCACTCAGGATGTGAACTCACTCACATTTGCAACTCAGAATTGGGAACTCATTAAGAATTGGTCACTCAGAATGAGTAGCTCACTCTGAATTAGGAACTCTCAGAATAGGGAACTCAGAATTTGGAACTCACTCAAATTTGAGAACTCAGAACTGAGTACTTAGCTTTCTGAACTCACTCAGAATGTGGATCTCACTCAGTATTTTATATTCACTAGGTATTAGGAGCTCACTCAGAATATTCAACTCACTGAGAATGGGGACTCACGCACAATTTGGAACACACTCAGATTTGCAAACTCACTCAGAATTGGGAACTCACTCAAAATGAGGAACTTTCTCAAAATGTGGAACTAACTCAAAATGTGGAACTCACTCAGAATTGGGAACTCACTCAGTTTTGTGAACTCACTCATACCTTGCAACTCAGAATTGGGAACTCATTCAGAATTGGTCACTCAAACTGAGTAGCTGACTCTGAATTGGGAGATCTCAGAATAGGGAACTCAGAATTTGGAACTCACTCAAATTTGGGAACTCAGAATTGAGTACTTAGATGCATGACCTCACTCAGAATGTGGATCTCACTCAGTATTTTATATTCACCAGGTATTTGAAACTCACTCAGAATGTTCAACTCACTGAGAATGGGGACTCACGCACAATTTGGAACACACACAGATTTGCAAACTCAATCAGATTTGGGAACTTACTCAAAATGAGGAACTAAGTCAAAATGTGGAACTCACTCAGAATTGGGAACTAACTCAGAATCAGGAACTCAAAAAGAAGGAGGAACTTACTTAAAAGTTGGAAGTAACTCAGAATTGGGAATGCACTCAGAATTGGGAACTCACTCAGAATCAGGAACTCACTCAAAAGGAGGAACTTTCTCAAAATGTCGAACTAACTCAGAATTGCAAATGCACTCAGAATTGGGAACTCACTCAGATTTGGGAACTCACTCAGTTTTGTGAACTCACTCATACCTTGCAACTCAGAATTGGGAACTCATTCAGAATTGGTCACTCAAAATGAGTAGTTGACTCTGAATTGGCAGCTCTCAGAATAGGGAACTCAGAATTGGAACTCACTCAAATTTGGGAACTCAGAATTGAGTACTTATATTTTTGAACTCACTCAGAATGTGGATGTCACTCAGTATTTTATATTCACCAGGTATTTGCTACTCACTCATAATGTTCAACTCACTGAGAATGGGGACTCACGCACAATTTGGAACACACTCAGATTTCCAAACTCGCTCAGATTTGGGAATTTAATCAAAATGAGGAACTAACTCAAAATGTGGAACTCACTCAGAATTGGGAACTCACTCAGAATCAGGAACTCAATCAAAAGAGGAACTTACTCAAAAGGGGGAAGTAACTGAAAATGTGGAACTCACTCAGAATTGGGAACTCATTCAAAATGAGGAACTTTCTCAAAATGTGGAACTAACTCAGAATTGGGAATGCACTCAGAATCTGGAACTCACTCAGTTTTGTGAACTCACTCATACCTTGCAACTCAGAATTGGGAACTCATTAAGAATTGGTCACTCAAAATGAGTAGCTCACTCTGAATTGGGAACTCTCAGAATTGGGAACTCAGAATTTGGATCTCACTCAAATTTGGGAACTCAGAATTGAGTACTTAGATGCATGACCTCACTCAGAATGTGGATCTCACTCAGTATTGTACATTCACTCAGTATTTGAAACTCACTTAGAATGTTCAACTCACTGAGAATGGGGACTCACGCACAATTTGGAACACACTCAGATTTGCAAACTCAGATTTGGGAACTCACTGAGATTTGGGAACTTATTCAAAATGAGGAAATAACTCAAGATGTGGAACTCACTCAGAATTGGGGACTCACTCACAATGAGGAACTCACTCAAAATGAGGAATTTACTCAAAATGTGGACGTCAGTCATAATTGGGAAGCACTCAGAATTTGGAACTCACTAAGATTTGGGAACTCACTCAGGATGTGAACTCACTCATACCTTGCAAGTCTAATTTGGGAACTCATTCAGAATTGGTCACTCAAAATGAGTAGCTGACTCTGAATTGGGAGGTCTCAGAATAGGGAACTCAGAATTTGGAACTCACTCAAATTTGGGAACACAGAATTGAGTACTTATATTTTTGAACTCACTCAGAATGTGGATGTCACTCAGTATTTTATTTTCACCAAGTATTTGAAACTCACTCAGAATGTTCAACTCACTGAGAATGGGGACTCACGCACAATTTGGAACACACTCAGATTTCCAAACTCGCTCAGATTTGGGAACTTACTCAAAATGAGGAACTAACTCAAAATGTGGAACTCACTCAGAATTGGAAACTAACTCAGAATCAGGAACTCAATCAAAAGGAGGAACTTACTCAAAGGGGGAAGTAACTCAGAATTGGGAATGCACTCAGACGTGGGAACTCACTGAGAATCAGGAATGCACTCAAAAGCAGGAACTTTCTCAAAATGTGGAACTAACTCAGAATTGGGAATGCACTCAGAATTGGGAACTCACTCAGGATGTGAACTCACTCATACCTTGCAACTCAGAATTGGGAACTCATTAAGAATTGGTCACTCAAAATGAGTAGCTCACTCTGAATTAGGAACTCTCAGAATAGGGAACTCAGAATTTGGAACTCACTCAAATTTGTGAACTCATAACTGAGTACTTAGCTTTCTGAACTCACTCAGAATGTGGATCTCACTCAGTATTTTATATTCACTAGGTATTAGGAGCTCACTCAGAATATTCAACTCACTGAGAATGGGGACTCACGCACAATTTGTAACACACTCAGATTTGCAAACTCACTCAGATTTGGGAACTCACTCAGATTTGGGAAATTTCTCAAAATGTGGAACTATCTCAAAATGTGGAACTCACTCAGAATTGGGAACTCACTCAAAATGAGGAACTTTCTCAAAATGTGGAACTAACTCAGAATTGGGAACTCACTCAAATGAGGAACTTTCTCAAAATGTGGAACTAACTCAGAATTGGGAATGCACTCAGAATTGGGAACTCACTCAGTTTTGTGAACTCACTCATACCTTGCAACTCAGAATTGGGAACTCATTAAGAATTGGTCACTCAAAATGAGTAGCTCACTCTGAATTGGGAACTCTCAGAATTGGGAACTCAGAATTTGGATCTCACTCAAATTTGGGAACTCAGAATTGAGTACTTAGATGCATGACCTCACTCAGAATGTGGATCTCACTCAGTATTTTACATTCACTCAGTATTTGAAACTCACTTAGAATGTTCAACTCACTGAGAATGGGGACTCACGCACAATTTGGAACACACTCAGATTTGCAAACTCAGATTTGGGAACTCACTGAGATTTGGGAACTTATTCAAAATGAGGAAATAACTCAAAATGTGGAACTCACTCAGAATTGGGAACTCACTCAGAATTGGGAACTCACTCAAAATGAGGAACTTTCTCAAAATGTGGAAGTCAGTCATAATTGGGAAGCACTCAGAATTGGGAACTCACTCAGATTTGCGAACTCACTCATACCATGCAAGTCTAATTGGGAACTCATTCAGAATTGGTCACTCAAAATGAGTAGCTGACTCTGAATTGAGAGCTCTCAGAATAGGGAACTCAGAATTTGGAACTCACTCAAATTTGGGAACTCAGAATTGAGTACTTATATTTTTGAACTCACTCAGAATGTGGATGTCACTCAGTATTTTATATTCACCAGGTATTTGAAACTCACTCAGAATGTTCAACTCACTGAGAATGGGGACTCACGCACAATTTGGAACACACTCAGATTTGCAAACTCAATCAGATTTGGGAACTGACTCAAAATGAGGAACTAACTCAAAATGTGGAACTCACTCAGAATTGGGGACTCACTCAAATGAGGAACTTTCTCAAAATGTGGAACTAACTCAAAATGTGGAACTCATTCAGAATTGGGAATGTAGTCAGAATTGGGAACTCACTCAGGATGTGAACTCACTCATATTTGCAACTCAGAATTGGGAACTCATTAAGATTTGGTCACTCAGAATATGTAGCTCACTCTGAATTGGGAACTCTCAGAATAGGGAACTCAGAATTTGGAACTCACTCAAATTTGAGATCTCAGAATTGAGTACTTAGCTTTTGAACTCACTCAGAATGTGGATGTCACTCAGTATTTTATATTCACTAGGTATTTGGAACTCACTTAGAATATTCAACTCACTGAGAATGGGGACTCACGCACAATTTGGAACACACTCAGATTTGCAAACTCACTCAGATTTGGGAACTCACTCATATTTGGGAACTTATTAAAAATGAGGAACTAACTCAAAATGTGGAACTCACTCAGAATTGGGAACTCACTCAAAATGAGGAACTTCTCAAAATGTGGAACTAACTCAAAATGTGGATCACTCAGAATTGGGAACACTCAAAATGTGGAACTAACTCAGATGGGAAGCACTCAGAATTGGGAACTCACTCAGATTTGCGAACTCACTCATACCATGCAAGTCAAATTTGGGAACTTATTCTGAATTGGTCACTCAAAATGAGTAGCTCACTCTGAATTGGGAACTCTCAGAATTTGGATTTAACTCAAATTTGGGAACTCAGAATTGAGTACTTAGATGTTTGAACTCACTCAGAATGTGGATCTCACTCAGTATTTTATATTCACTAGGTATTTGGAACTCACTCAGAATGTTCAACTCACTGAGAATGGGGACTCACGCACAATTTGGAACACACTCAGATTTGCAAACTCACTCAGATTTGGGAACTCACTCAAATTGGGAACTTATTCAAAATGAGGAACTAACTCAAAATGTGGAACTCACTCAGAATCAGGAACTCACTCAAAATGAGGAACTTACTCAAAATGTGGAATTAACTCAAAATGTGGGAACTCACTCAGAATTGGGAACTCACTCAAAATGAGGAACTTTCTCAAAATGTGGAACTAACTCAGAATGTGGAATGCACTCAG
Source organism: Ochotona curzoniae (assembly GCF_017591425.1). Taxonomy (NCBI): domain Eukaryota; kingdom Metazoa; phylum Chordata; class Mammalia; order Lagomorpha; family Ochotonidae; genus Ochotona; species Ochotona curzoniae. The sequence goes on along the minus strand of NW_024465090.1, from coordinate 27,710 downwards.
AATTGGGAACTCACTCAGTTTTGTGAACTCACTCATATCTTGCAACTCAGAATTGGGAACTCATTAAGAATTGGTCACTCAAAATGAGTAGCTGACTCTGAATTGGGAGCTCTCAGAATAGGGAACTCAGAATTTGGAACTCACTCAAATTTGTGAACTCATAACTGAGTACTTAGCTTTTTGAACTCCCTTAGAATGTGAATCTCATTCAGTATTTTATATTCACTAGGTATTAGGAGCTCACTCAGAATGTTCAACTCACTGAGAATGGGGACTCACGCACAATTTGGAACACACTCAGATTTGCAAACTCAGATTTGGGAACTCACTCAGATTGGGAAATTTCTCAAAATGTGGAACTATCTCAAAATGTGGAACTCACTCAGAATTGGGAACTCACTCAAAATGAGGAACTTTCTCAAAATGTGGAACTAACTCAGAATTGGGAACTCACTCAGAATGAGAAACTTTCTCAAAATGTGGAACTAACTCAGAATTGGGAATGTACTCAGAATTGGGAACTCACTCAGTTTTGTGAACTCACTCATACCTTGCAACTCAGAATTGGGAACTCATTAAGAATTGGTCACTGAAAATGAGTAGCTCACTCTGAATTGGGAACTCTCAGAATTGGGAACTCAGTATTTGGATCTGACTCAAATTTGGGAACTCAGAATTGAGTACTTAGATGCATGACTTCACTCAGAATGTGGATATCACTCAGTATTTTACATTCACTCAGTAATTGAAACTCACTTAGAATGTTCAACTCACTGAGAATGGGGACTCACGCACAATTTTGAACACACTCAGATTTGCAAACTCAGATTTGGGAACTCACTGAGATTTGGGAACTCATTCAAAATGAGGAAATAACTCAAAATGTGGAACTCACTCAGAATTGGGGAATCACTCAGAATGAGGAACTCACTCAAAATGAGGAATTTGCTCAAAATGTGGAAGTCAGTCATAATTGGGAAGCACTCAGAATTGGGAACTCACTCAGGATGTGAACTCACTCATACCTTGCAAGTCTAATTTGGGAACTCATTCAGAATTGGTCACTCAAAATGAGTAGCTGACTCTGAATTGGGAGCTCTCAGAATAGGGAACTCAGAATTTGGAACTCACTCAAATTTGGGAACTCAGAATTGAGTACTTATATTTTTGAACTCACTCAGAATGTGGATGTCACTCAGTATTTTATATTCACCAGGTATTTGAAACTCACTCAGAATGTTCAACTCACTGAGAATGGGGACTCACGCACAATTTGGAACACACTCAGATTTGCAAACTCAATCAGATTTGGGAACTGACTCAAAATGAGGAACTAACTCAAAATGTGGAACTCACTCAGAATTGGGGACTCACTCAAATGAGGAACTTTCTCAAAATGTGGAACTAACTCAAAATGTGGAACTCATTCAGAATTGGGAATGTAGTCAGAATTGGGAACTCACTCAGGATGTGAACTCACTCATATTTGCAACTCAGAATTGGGAACTCATTAAGATTTGGTCACTCAGAATATGTAGCTCACTCTGAATTGGGAACTCTCAGAATAGGGAACTCAGAATTTGGAACTCACTCAAATTTGAGATCTCAGAATTGAGTACTTAGCTTTTGAACTCACTCAGAATGTGGATGTCACTCAGTATTTTATATTCACTAGGTATTTGGAACTCACTTAGAATATTCAACTCACTGAGAATGGGGACTCATGCACAATTTGGAACACACTCAGATTTGCAAACTCACTCAGATTTGGGAACTCGCTCAGATTTGGGAACTTATTTAAAATGAGGAACTAACTCAAAATGTGGAACTCACTCAGAATTGGGAACTCACTCAAAATGAGGAACCTTCTCAAAATGTGGAACTAACTCAAAATGTGGAACTCACTCAGAATTGGGAACTCACTCAAAAGGAGGAACTTTCTCAAAATGTGGAACTAACTCAGATGGGAATGCACTCAGAATTGGGAACTCACTCAGTTTTGTGAACTCACTCATACCTTGCAACTCAGAATTGGGAACTCATTAAGAATTGGTCACTCAGAATGAGTAGCTCACTCTGAATTAGGAACTCTCAGAATAGGGAACTCAGAATTTGGAACTCACTCAAATTTGAGAACTCAGAATTGAGTACTTAGCTTTTGAACTCCCTTAGAATGTGGATCTCACTCAGTATTTTATATTCACTAGGTATTTGGAACTCACTCAGAATATTCAACTCACTGAGAATGGGGACTCATGCACAATTTGGAACACACTCAGATTTGCAAACTCACTCAGATTTGGGAACTCGCTCAAATTTGGGAACTTATTCAAAATGAGGAACTAACTCAAAATGTGGAACTCACTCAGAATTTGGAACTCACTCAAAATGAGGAACTTTCTCAAAATGTGGAATTAACTCAAAATGTGGAACTCACTCAGAATTGGGAACTCACTCAAAATGAGGAACTTTCTCAAAATGTGGAACTAACTCAAAATGTGGAATGTACTCAGAATTGGGAACTCACTCAGTTTTGTGAACTCACTCATACCTTGCAACTCAGAATTGGGAACTCATTAAGAATTGGTCACTCAAAATGAGTAGCTGACTCTGAATTGGGAGCTCTCAGAATAGGGAACTCAGAATTTGGAACTCACTCAAATTTGGGAACTCAGAATTGAGTACTTATATTTTGAACTCACTCAGAATGTGGATGTCACTCAGTATTTTATATTCACCAGGTATTTGAAACTCACTCAGAATGTTCAACTCACTGAGAATGGGGACTCACGCACAATTTGGAACACACTCAGATTTGCAAACTCAATCAGATTTGGGAACTTACTCAAAATGAGGAACTAACTCAAAATGTGGAACTCACTCAGAATTGGGAACTCACTCAGAATCAGGAACTCAAAAAAAGGAGGAACTTACTTAAAAGGTGGAAGTAACTCAGAATTGGGAATGCACTCAGAATTGGGAACTCACTCAGAATCAGGAACTCACTCTAAAGGAGGAACTTTCTCAAAATGTCAAACTAACTCAGAATTGGGAATGCACTCAGAATTGGGAACTCACTCAGGATGTGAACTCACTCATATTTGCAACTCAGAATTGGGAACTCATTAGAATTGGTCACTCAGAATGAGTAGCTCACTCTGAATTGGGAACTCTCAGAATAGGGAACTCAGAATTTGGAACTCACTCAAATTTGAGAACTCAGAATTGAGTACTTAGCTTTTTGAACTCACTCAGAATGTGGATCTCACTCAGTATTTTATATTCACTAGGTATTTGGAACTCACTCAGAATGTTCAACTCACTGAGAATGGGGACTCACGCACAATTTGGAACACACTCAGATTTGCAAACTCACTCAGATTTGGGACTCACTCAGATTTGGGAACTTATTAAAATGAGGAACTAACTCAAAATGTGGATCTCACTCAGAACTGGGAACTCACTCAAAATGAGGAACTTTCTCAAAATGAGGAACTAACTCAGAATTGGGTATGCACTCAGAATTGGGAACTCACTCAAAATGAGGAACTTTCTCAAAATGTGGAAGTAACTCAGAATTGGGAACTCACTCAGAATCAGGAACTCAAAAAAAGGAGGAACTTACTCAAAAGGTGGAATTAACTCAGAATTGGGAATGCACTCAGAATTGGGAACTCACTCAGGGTGTGAACTCACTCATACCTTGCAACTCAGAATTGGGAACTCATTAAGAATTGGTCACTCAAAATGAGTAGCTCACTCTGAATTGGGAACTCTCAGAATTGGGAACTCAGAATTTGGATCTCACTCAAATTTGGGAACTCAGAATTGAGTACTTAGATGCATGACCTCACTCAGAATGTGGATCTCACTCAGTATTTTACATTCACTCAGTATTTGAAACTCACTTAGAATGTTCAACTCACTGAGAATGGGGACTCACGCAAAATTTGGAACACACTCAGATTTGCAAACTCATGATTTGGGAACTCACTGCGATTTGGGAACTTATTCAAATGAGGAAATAACTCAAAATGTGGAACTCACTCAGAATTGGGGACTCACTCAGAATGAGGAACTCACTCAGCTTTGTGGACTCACTCATACCTTGCAAGTCTAATTTGGGAACTCATTCAGAATTGGTCACTCAAAATGAGTAGCTGACTCTGAATTGGGAGCTCTCAGAATAGGGAACTCAGAATTTGGAACTCACTCAAATTTGGGAACTCAGAATTGAGTACTTAGATGCATGAACTCACTCAGAATGTGGATGTCACTCAGTATTTTATATTCACAAGTATTTGAAACTCACTCAGAATGTTCAACTCACTGAGAATGGGGACTCACGCACAATTTGGAACACACTCAGATTTGCAAACTCAATCAGATTTGGGAACTTACTCAAAATGAGGAACTAACTCAAAATGTGGAACTCACTCAGAATTGGGAACACACTCAGAATCAGGAACTCAAAAAACAGGAGGAACTTAGTTAAAAGGTGGAAGTAACTCAGAATTGGGAATGCACTCAGAATTGGGAACTCACTCAGTTTTGTGAACCCACTCATATTTGCGACTCAGAATTGGGAACTCTTTAAGATTTGGTCACTCAGAATGAGTAGCTCACTCTGAATTAGGAACTCTCAGAATAGGGAACTCAGAATTTGGAACTCACTCAAATTTGAGAACTCAGAACTGAGTACTTAGCTTTTGAACTCACTCAGAATGTGGATCTCACTCAGTATTTTATATTCACTAGGTATTAAGAGCTCACTCAGAATATTCAACTCACTGAGAATGGGGACTCACGCACAATTTGGAACACACTCAGATTTGCAAACTCACTCAGATTTGGGAACTCACTCAGATTGTGGAACTTATTCAAAATGTGGAAGTAACTCAAAATGTGGAACTAACTCAGAATTGGGAAGTGACTCAGTTTTGTGAAGTCACTCACACCTTGCAACCTAGAATTGGAAAGTCATTAAGAATTAGTCACTCAAAATGAGTAGCTCATTCTTAATTCGGAACTCTCAGAATTGGGAACTCAGAATTTGGAACTCACTCAAATTTGGGAACTCAGAATTGAGTACTTAGATGTTTGAACTCACTCAGAATGTGGATGTCACTCAGTATTTTATTTTCACTAGGTATTTGAAACTCACTCAGAATGTTCAACTCACTGAGAATGGGGACTCACGCATAATTTGGAACACACTCAGATTTGCAAACTCACTCAGATTTGGGAACTCACTCAGAATTGGGAACTTATTCAAAATGAGGAACTAACTCAAAATGTGGAACTCACTCAGAATTGGGAACTCACTCAAAATGAGGAACTCACTCAAAATGTGGAAGAACTCAGAATTGGGAATGCACTCAGAATTGGGAACTCACTCAGAATCAGGAACTCATAAAAGGAGGAACTTTCTCAAAATGTGGAATAACTCAGAATTGGGAATGCACTAAGATTTGGGAACTCACTCAGGATGTGAACTCACTCATACCTTGCAACTCAGAATTGGGAACTCATTCAGAATTGGTCACTCAAACTGAGTAGCTGACTCTGAATTGGGAGATCTCAGAATAGGGAACTCAGAATTTGGAACTCACTCAAATTTGGGAACTCAGAATTGAGTACTTAGATTTTGAACTCACTCAGAATGTGGATGTCACTCAGTATTTTATATTCACTAGGTATTTGGAACTCACTCAGAATGTTCAACTCACTGAGAATGGGGACTCACGCACAATTTGGAACACACTCAGATTTCAAACTACTCAGATTTGGGAACTCGCTCAGATTTGGGAACTTATTCAAAATGAGGAACTAACTCAAAATGTGGAACTCACTCAGAATTGGGAACTCACTCAAAATGAGGAACCTTCTCAAAATGTAGAACTAACTCAATATGTGGAACTCACTCAGAATTGGGAACTCACTCAAAATGAGGAACCTTCTCAAAATGTGGAACTAACTCAAAATGTGGAACTCACTCAGAATTGGGAACTCACTCAAAATGAGGAACTTTCTCAAAATGTGGAACTAACTCAGAATTGGGAATGCACTCAGAATTGGAACTCACTCAGTTTTGTGAACTCACTCATACCTTGCAACTCAGAATTGGGAACTCATTAAGAATTGGTCACTCAGAATGAGTAGCTCACTCTGAATTAGGAACTCTCAGAATAGGGAACTCAGAATTTGGAACTCACTCAAATTTGAGAACTCAGAATTGAGTACTTAGCTTTCTGAACTCACTCAGAATGTGGATCTCACTCAGTATTTTATATTCACTAGGTATTTGGAACTCACTCAGAATGTTCAACTCACTGAGAATGGGGACTGAGGCACAATTTGGGACACACTTAGATTTGCAAACTCACTCAGATTTGGGAACTCGCTCAAATTTGGGAACTTATTCAAAATGAGGAACTAACTCAAAATGTGGAACTCACTCAGAATTGGGAACTAACTCAAAATGAGGAACTTACTCAAAATGTGGAATTAACTCAAAATGTGGAACTCACTCAGAATTGGGAACTCACTCAAAATGAGGAACTTTCTCAAAATGTGGAACTAACTCAAAATGTGGAATGTACTCAGAATTGGGAACTCACTCAGTTTTGTGAACCCACTCATATTTGCAACTCAGAATTGGGAACTCATTAAGAATTGGTCACTCAAAATGAGTAGCTGACTCTGAATTGGGAGCTCTCAGAATAGGGAACTCAGAATTTGGAACTCACTCAAATTTGGGAACTCAGAATTGAGTACTTATATTTTTGAAGTCACTCAGAATGTGGATGTCACTCAGTATTTTATATTCACCAGGTATTTGAAACTCACTCAGAATGCTCAACTCACTGAGAATGGGGATTCACGCACAATTTGGAACACACTCAGATTTGCAAACACAATCAGATTTGGGAACTTACTCAAAATGAGAAACTAACTCAAAATGTGGAACTCACTCAGAATTGGGAACTCACTCAGAATCAGGAACTCAAAAAAAAGGAGGAACTTACTTAAAAGGTGGAAGTAACTCAGAATTGGGAATGCACTCAGAATTGGGAACTCACTCAGAATCAGGAACTCACTCTAAAGGAGGAACTTTCTCAAAATGTCAAACTAACTCAGAATTGGGAATGCACTCCGAATTGGGAACTCACTCAGGATGTGAACTCACTCATATTTGCAACTCAGAATTGGGAACTCATTAATATTTGGTCACTCAGAATGAGTAGCTCACTCTGAATTGGGAACTGTCAGAATAGGGAACTCAGAATTTGGAACTCACTCAAATTTGAGATCTCAGAATTGAGTACTTAGCTTTTTGAACTCCCTTAGAATGTGGATCTCACTCAGTATTTTGTATTCACTAGGTATTTGGAACTCACTCAGAATGTTCAACTCACTGAGAATGGGGACTCATGCACAATTTGGAACACACTCAGATTTGCAAACTCACTCAGATTTGGGACTCACTCAGATTTGGGAACTTATTTAAAATGAGGAACTAACTCAAAATGTGGATCTCACTCAGAACTGGAAACTCACTCAAAATGAGGAACTTTCTCAAAATGTGGAACTAACTCAGAATTGGGTATGCACTCAGAATTGGGAACTCACTCAAAATGAGGAACTTTCTCAAAATGTGGAAGTAACTCAGAATTGGGAACTCACTCAGAATCAGGAACTCAAAAAAAGGAGGAACTTACTCAAAAGGTGGAATTAACTCACAAATGGGAATGCACTCAGAATTGGGAACTCACTCAGGATGTGAACTCACTCATACCTTGCAACTCAGAATTGGGAACTCATTAAGAATTGATCACTCAAAATGAGTAGCTCACTCTGAATTGGGAACTCTCAGAATTGGGAACTCAGAATTTGGATCTCACTCAAATTTGGGAACTCAGAATTGAGTACTTAGATGCATGACCTCACTCAGAATGTGGATCTCACTCAGTATTTTACATTCACTCAGTATTTGAAACTCACTTAGAATGTTCAACTCACTGAGAATGGGGACTCACGCAAAATTTGGAACACACTCAGATTTGCAAACTCTGATTTGGGAACTCACTGCGATTTGGGAACTTATTCAAATGAGGAAATAACTCAAAATGTGGAACTCACTCAGAATTGGGGACTCACTCAGAATGAGGAACTCACTCAGTTTTGTGGACTCACTCATACCTTGCAAGTCTAATTTGGGAACTCATTCAGAATTGGTCACTCAAAATGAGTAGCTGACTCTGAATTGGGAGCTCTCATAATTGGGAACTCAGAATTTAGAACTCACTCAAATTTGGGAACTTAGAATTGAGTACTTAGATGCATGAACTCACTCAGAATGTGGATCTCACTCAGTATTTTATATTCATCAAGTATTTGAAACTCACTCAGAAAGTTCAACTCACTGAGAATGGGGACTCACGCACAATTTGGAACACACTCAGATTTGCAAACTCAATCAGATTTGGGAACTTACTCAATATGAGGAACTAACTCAAAATGTGGAACTCACTCAGAATTGGGAACACACTCAGAATCAGGAACTCAAAAAACAGGAGGAACTTAGTTAAAAGGTGGAAGTAACTCAGAATTGGGAATGCACTCAGAATTGGGAACTCACTCAGGATGTGAACTCACTCATATTTGCGACTCAGAATTGGGAACTCTTTAAGATTTGGTCACTCAGAATGAGTAGCTCACTCTGAATTAGGAACTCTCAGAATAGGGAACTCAGAATTTGGAACTCACTCAAATTTGAGAACTCAGAACTGAGTACTTAGCTTTTTGAACTCCCTTAGAATGTGGATCTCACTCAGTATTTTATATTCACTAGGTATTAAGAGCTCACTCAGAATATTCAAATCACTGAGAATGGGGACTCATGCACAATTTGGAACACACTCAGATTTGCAAACTCACTCAGATTTGTGAACTCACTCAGATTTGTGAACTTATTTAAAATGAGGAACTAACTCAAAATGTGGAACTAACTCAGAATTGGGGACTCACTCAGTTTTGTGAACTCACTCATACCTTGCAACTCCGAATTGGGAACTCATTAAGATTTGGTCACTCAAAATGAGTAGCTCACTCTGAATTGGGAACTCTCAGAATTGGGAACTCAGAATTTGGAACGCACTACAAATCTGGGAACTCAGAATTGAGTACTTAGATTTTTGAACTCACTCAGAATGTGGATCTCACTCAGTATTTTATATTCACTAGGTATTTGGAACTCACTCAGAATGTTCAACTCACTGAGAATAGGGACTCATGCACAATTTGGAACACACTCAGATTTGCAAACTCACTCAGATTTGGGAACTCACTCAGAATTGGGAACTTATTCAAAATGAGGAACTAACTCAAAATGTGGAACTCACTCAGAATTGGGAACTCACTCAAAATGAGGAACTTTCTCAAAATGTGGAACACACTCAGAATTGGGAATGCACTCAGAATTGGGAACTCACTCAGAATCAGGAACTCAATAAAAGGAGGAACTTTCTCAAAATGTGGAATTAACTCAGAATTGGGAATGCACTCAGAATTGGGAACTCACTCAGGATGTGAACTCACTCATATTTGCAACTCAGAATTGGGAACTCATTAAGATTTGGTCACTCAGAATGAGTAGCTCACTCTGAATTGGGAACTCTCAGAATAGGGAACTCAGAATTTGGAACTCACTCAAATTTGGGAACTCAGAACTGAGTAATTAGATTTTGAACTCACTAAGAATGTGGATCTCACTCAGTATTTTATATTCACTAGGTATTTGGAACTCTCAGAATGTTCAACTCACTGAGAATTGGGACTCAGGCACAATTTGGAACACACTCAGATTTACAAACTTACTCAGATTTGGGAACTCACTCAGATTTGGGAACTTATTTAAAATGAGGAACTAACTCAAAATGTGGATATCACTCAGAATTGGGAACTCACTCAAAATGAGGAACCTTCTCAAAATGTAGAACTAACTCAATATGTGGAACTCACTCAGAATTGGGAACTCACTCAAAATGAGGAACCTTCTCAAAATGTGGAACTAACTCAAAATGTGGAATTCACTCAGAATTGGGAACTCACTCAAAAGGAGGAACTTTCTCAAAATGTGGAACTAACTCAGATGGGAATGCACTCAGAATTGGGAACTCACTCAGTTTTGTGAACTCACTCATACCTTGCAACTCAGAATTGGGAACTCATTAAGAATTGGTCACTCAGAATGAGTAGCTCACTCTGAATTAGGAACTCTCAGAATAGGGAACTCAGAATTTGGAACTCACTCAAATTTGAGAACTCAGAATTGAGTACTTAGCTTTTTGAACTCCCTTAGAATGTGGATATCACTCAGTATTTTATATTCACTAGGTATTTGGAACTCACTCAGAATATTCAACTCACTGAGAATGGGGACTCATGCACAATTTGGAACACACTCAGATTTGCAAACTCACTCAGATTTGGGAACTCGCTCAAATTTGGGAACTTATTCAAAATGAGGAACTAACTCAAAATGTGGAACTCACTCAGAATTTGGAACTCACTCAAAATGAGGAACTTTCTCAAAATGTGGAATTAACTCAAAATGTGGAACTCACTCAGAATTGGGAACTCACTCAAAATGAGGAACTTTCTCAAAATGTGGAACTTTCTCAAAATGTGGAATGTACTCAGAATTGGGAACTCACTCAGTTTTGTGAACCCACTCATATTTGCAACTCAGAATTGGGAACTCATTAAGAATTGGTCACTCAAAATGAGTAGCTGACTCTGAATTGGGAGCTCTCAGAATAGGGAACTCAGAATTTGGAACTCACTCAAATTTGGGAACTCAGAATTGAGTACTTATATTTTTGAAGTCACTCAGAATGTGGATGTCACTCAGTATTTTATATTCACCAGGTATTTGAAACTCACTCAGAATGCTCAACTCACTGAGAATGGGGATTCACGCACAATTTGGAACACACTCAGATTTGCAAACACAATCAGATTTGGGAACTTACTCAAAATGAGAAACTAACTCAAAATGTGGAACTCACTCAGAATTGGGAACTCACTCAGAATCAGGAACTCAAAAAAAAGGAGGAACTTACTTAAAAGGTGGAAGTAACTCAGAATTGGGAATGCACTCAGAATTGGAAACTCACTCAGAATCAGGAACTCACTCTAAAGGAGGAACTTTCTCAAAATGTCAAACTAACTCAGAATTGGGAATGCACTCCAAATTGGGAACTCACTCAGGATGTGAACTCACTCATATTTGCAACTCAGAATTGGGAACTCATTAATATTTGGTCACTCAGAATGAGTAGCTCACTCTGAATTGGGAACTGTCAGAATAGGGAACTCAGAATTTGGAACTCACTCAAATTTGAAAGCTCAGAATTGAGTACTTAGCTTTTTGAACTCCCTTAGAATGTGGATCTCACTCAGTATTTTGTATTCACTAGGTATTTGGAACTCACTCAGAATGTTCAACTCACTGAGAATGGGGACTCATGCACAATTTGGAACACACTCAGATTTGCAAACTCACTCAGATTTGGGACTCACTCAGATTTGGGAACTTATTTAAAATGAGGAACTAACTCAAAATGTGGATCTCACTCAGAACTGGAAACTCACTCAAAATGAGGAACTTTCTCAAAATGTGGAACTAACTCAGAATTGGGTATGCACTCAGAATTGGGAACTCACTCAAAATGAGGAACTTTCTCAAAATGTGGAAGTAACTCAGAATTGGGAACTCACTCAGAATCAGGAACTCAAAAAAAAGGAGGAACTTACTCAAAAGGTGGAATTAACTCACAAATGGGAATGCACTCAGAATTGGGAACTCACTCAGGATGTGAACTCACTCATACCTTGCAACTCAGAATTGGGAACTCATTAAGAATTGATCACTCAAAATGAGTAGCTCACTCTGAATTGGGAACTCTCAGAATTGGGAACTCAGAATTTGGATCTCACTCAAATTTGGGAACTCAGAATTGAGTACTTAGATGCATGACCTCACTCAGAATGTGGATCTCACTCAGTATTTTACATTCACTCAGTATTTGAAACTAACTTAGAATGTTCAACTCACTGAGAATGGGGACTCACGCAAAATTTGGAACACACTCAGATTTGCAAACTCTGATTTGGGAACTCACTGCGATTTGGGAACTTATTCAAATGAGGAAATAACTCAAAATGTGGAACTCACTCAGAATTGGGGACTCACTCAGAATGAGGAACTCACTCAGTTTTGTGGACTCACTCATACCTTGCAAGTCTAATTTGGGAACTCATTCAGAATTGGTCACTCAAAATGAGTAGCTGACTCTGAATTGGGAGCTCTCATAATTGGGAACTCAGAATTTAGAACTCACTCAAATTTGGGAACTTAGAATTGAGTACTTAGATGCATGAACTCACTCAGAATGTGGATGTCACTCAGTATTTTATATTCATCAAGTATTTGAAACTCACTCAGAAAGTTCAACTCACTGAGAATGGGGACTCACGCACAATTTGGAACACACTCAGATTTGCAAACTCAATCAGATTTGGGAACTTACTCAAAATGAGGAACTAACTCAAAATGTGGAACTCACTCAGAATTGGGAACACACTCAGAATCAGGAACTCAAAAAACAGGAGGAACTTAGTTAAAAGGTGGAAGTAACTCAGAATTGGGAATGCACTCAGAATTGGGAACTCACTCAGGATGTGAACTCACTCATATTTGCGACTCAGAATTGGGAACTCATTAAGATTTGGTCACTCAGAATGAGTAGCTCACTCTGAATTAGGAACTCTCAGAATAGGGAACTCAGAATTTGGAACTCACTCAAATTTGAGAACTCAGAACTGAGTACTTAGCTTTTTGAACTCCCTTAGAATGTGGATCTCACTCAGTATTTTATATTCACTAGGTATTAAGAGCTCACTCAGAATATTCAAATCACTGAGAATGGGGACTCATGCACAATTTGGAACACACTCAGATTTGCAAACTCACTCAGATTTGTGAACTCACTCAGATTTGTGAACTTATTTAAAATGAGGAACTAACTCAAAATGTGGAACTAACTCAGAATTGGGGACTCACTCAGTTTTGTGAACTCACTCATACCTTGCAACTCCGAATTGGGAACTCATTAAGATTTGGTCACTCAAAATGAGTAGCTCACTCTGAATTGGGAACTCTCAGAATTGGGAACTCAGAATTTGGAACGCATACAAATCTGGGAACTCTGAATTGAGTACTTAGATTTTTGAACTCACTCAGAATGTGGATCTCACTCAGTATTTTATATTCACTAGGTATTTGGAACTCACTCAGAATGTTCAACTCACTGAGAATAGGGACTCATGCACAATTTGGAACACACTCAGATTTGCAAACTCACTCAGATTTGGGAACTCACTCAGAATTGGGAACTTATTTAAAATGAGGAACTAACTCAAAATGTGGAACTCACTCAGAATTGGGAACTCACTCAAAATGAGGAACTTTCTCAAAATGTGGAACACACTCAGAATTGGGAATGCACTCAGAATTGGGAACTCACTCAGAATCAGGAACTCAAAAAAAGGAGGAACTTTCTCAAAATGTGGAATTAACTCAGAATTGGGAATGCACTCAGAATTGGGAACTCACTCAGAATTGGGAACTTATTTAAAATGAGGAACTAACTCAAAATGTGGAACTCACTCAGAATTGGGAATGCACTCCGAATTGGGAACTCACTCAGAATCAGGAACTCACTCTAAAGGAGGAACTTTCTCAAAATGTCAAACTAACTCAGAATTGGGAATGCACTCCGAATTGGGAACTCACTCAGGATGTGAACTCACTCATATTTGCAACTCAGAATTGGGAACTCATTAAGATTTGGTCACTCAGAATGAGTAGCTCACTCTGAATTGGGAACTCTCAGAATAGGGAACTCAGAATTTGGAACTCACTCAAATTTGAGAATTCTGAACTGAGTACTTAGATTTTGAACTCACTAAGAATGTGGATCTCACTCAGTATTTTATATTCACTAGGTATTTGGAACTCTCAGAATGTTCAACTCACTGAGAATTGGGACTCAGGCACAATTTGGAACACCCTCAGATTTACAAACTTACTCAGATTTGGGAACTCGCTCAGATTTGGGAACTTATTTAAAATGAGGAACTAACTCAAAATGTGGATATCACTCAGAATTGGGAACTCACTCAAAATGAGGAACCTTCTCAAAATGTAGAACTAACTCAATATGTGGAACTCACTCAGAATTGGGAACTCACTCAAAATGAGGAACCTTCTCAAAATGTGGAACTAACTCAAAATGTGGAATTCACTCAGAATTGGGAACTCACTCAAAAGGAGGAACTTTCTCAAAATGTGGAACTAACTCAGATGGGAATGCACTCAGATTTGGGAACTCACTCAAATTTGGGAACTTATTCAAAATGAGGAACTAACTCAAAATGTGGAACTCACTCAGAATTGGGAACTCACTCACTCACTCAGAATCAGGAACTCAAAAAAAGGAGGAACTTACTTAAAAGGTGGAAGTAACTCAGAATTGGGAATGCACTCAGAATTGGGAACTCACTCAGAATCAGGAACTCACTCAAAGGAGGAACTTTCTCAAAATGTCAAACTAACTCAGAATTGGGAATGCACTCCGAATTGGGAACTCACTCAGGATGTGAACTCACTCATATTTGCAACTCAGAATTGGGAACTCATTAATATTTGGTCACTCAGAATGAGTAGCTCACTCTGAATTGGGAACTGTCAGAATAGGGAACTCAGAATTTGGAACTCACTCAAATTTGAAAGCTCAGAATTGAGTACTTAGCTTTTTGAACTCCCTTAGAATGTGGATCTCACTCAGTATTTTGTATTCACTAGGTATTTGGAACTCACTCAGAATGTTCAACTCACTGAGAATGGGGACTCATGCACAATTTGGAACACACTCAGATTTGCAAACTCACTCAGATTTGGGACTCACTCAGATTTGGGAACTTATTTAAAATGAGGAACTAACTCAAAATGTGGATCTCACTCAGAACTGGGAACTCACTCAAAATGAGGAACTTTCTCAAAATGTGGAACTAACTCAGAATTGGGTATGCACTCAGAATTGGGAACTCACTCAAAATGAGGAACTTTCTCAAAATGTGGAAGTAACTCAGAATTGGGAACTCACTCAGAATCAGGAACTCAAAAAAAAGGAGGAACTTACTCAAAAGGTGGAATTAACTCACAAATGGGAATGCACTCAGAATTGGGAACTCACTCGGGATGTGAACTCACTCATACCTTGCAACTCAGAATTGGGAACTCATTAAGAATTGATCACTCAAAATGAGTAGCTCACTCTGAATTGGGAACTCTCAGAATTGGGAACTCAGAATTTGGATCTCACTCAAATTTGGGAACTCAGAATTGAGTACTTAGATGCATGACCTCACTCAGAATGTGGATCTCACTCAGTATTTTACATTCACTCAGTATTTGAAACTCACTTAGAATGTTCAACTCACTGAGAATGGGGACTCACGCAAAATTTGGAACACACTCAGATTTGCAAACTCTGATTTGGGAACTCACTGAGATTTGGGAACTTATTCAAATGAGGAAATAACTCAAAATGTGGAACTCACTCAGAATTGGGGACTCACTCAGAATGAGGAACTCACTCAGTTTTGTGGACGTCACTCATACCTTGCAAGTCTAATTTGGGAACTCATTCAGAATTGGTCACTCAAAATGAGTACCTGACTCTGAATTGGGAGCTCTCATAATTGGGAACTCAGAATTTAGAACTCACTCAAATTTGGGAACTTAGAATTGAGTACTTAGATGCATGAACTCACTCAGAATGTGGATCTCACTCAGTATTTTATATTCACTAGGTATGAAGAGCTCACTCAGAAAGTTCAACTCACTGAGAATGGGGACTCACGCACAATTTGGAACACACTCAGATTTGCAAACTCAATCAGATTTGGGAACTTACTCAAAATGAGGAACTAACTCAAAATGTGGAACTCACTCAGAATTGGGAACACACTCAGAATCAGGAACTCAAAAAACAGGAGGAACTTAGTTAAAAGGTGGAAGTAACTCAGAATTGGGAATGCACTCAGAATTGGGAACTCACTCAGGATGTGAACTCACTCATATTTGCGACTCAGAATTGGGAACTCTTTAAGATTTGGTCACTCAGAATGAGTAGCTCACTCTGAATTAGGAACTCTCAGAATAGGGAACTCAGAATTTGGAACTCACTCAAATTTGAGAACTCAGAACTGAGTACTTAGCTTTTTGAACTCCCTTAGAATGTGGATCTCACTCAGTATTTTATATTCACTAGGTATTAGGAACTCACTCAGAATATTCAAATCACTGAGAATGGGGACTCATGCACAATTTGGAACACACTCAGATTTGCAAACTCACTCAGATTTGTGAACTCACTCAGATTTGTGAACTTATTTAAAATGAGGAACTAACTCAAAATGTGGAACTAACTCAGAATTGGGGACTCACTCAGTTTTGTGAACTCACTCATACCTTGCAACTCAGAATTGGGAACTCCTTCTGAAATGGTCACTCAAAATGAGTAGCTCACTCTGAATTGGGAACTGTCAGAATTGGGAACTCAGAATTTGGAACGCATACAAATCTGGGGACTCTGAATTGAGTACTTAGATTTTTGAACTCACTCAGAATGTGGATCTCACTCAGTATTTTATATTCACTAGGTATTTGGAACTCACTCAGAATGTTCAACTCACTGAGAATAGGGACTCATGCACAATTTGGAACACACTCAGATTTGCAAACTCACTCAGATTTAGGAACTCACTCAGAATTGGGAACTTATTTAAAATGAGGAACTAACTCAAAATGTGGAACTCACTCAGAATTGGGAACTCACTCAAAATGAGGAACTTTCTCAAAATGTGGAACACACTCAGAATTGGGAATGCACTCAGAATTGGGAACTCACTCAGAATCAGGAACTCAAAAAAAGGAGGAACTTTCTCAAAATGTGGAATTAACTCAGAATTGGGAATGCCCTCAGAATTGGGAACTCACTCAGGATGTGAACTCACTCATATTTGCAACTCAGAATTGGGAACTCATTAAGATTTGGTCACTCAGAATGAGTAGCTCACTCTGAATTGGGAACTCTCAGAATAGGGAACTCAGAATTTGGAACTCACTCAAATTTGAGAATT
Organism: Ochotona curzoniae; assembly: GCF_017591425.1. Classification (NCBI taxonomy): domain Eukaryota; kingdom Metazoa; phylum Chordata; class Mammalia; order Lagomorpha; family Ochotonidae; genus Ochotona; species Ochotona curzoniae. The sequence continues at coordinate 10,436 of NW_024465090.1, read as the reverse complement.
CTGAACTGAGTACTTAGATTTTGAACTCACTAAGAATGTGGATCTCACTCAGTATTTTATATTCACTAGGTATTTGGAACTCTCAGAATGTTCAACTCACTGAGAATTGGGACTCAGGCACAATTTGGAACACCCTCAGATTTACAAACTTACTCAGTTTTGGGAACTCGCTCAGATTTGGGAACTTATTTAAAATGAGGAACTAACTCAAAATGTGGATATCACTCAGAATTGGGAACTCACTCAAAATGAGGAACCTTCTCAAAATGTAGAACTAACTCAAAATGTGGAACTCACTCAGAATTGGGAACTCACTCAAAATGAGGAACTTTCTCAAAATGTGGAACTAACTCAGAATTCGGAATGTATTCAGAATTGGGAACTCACTCAGTTTTCTGAACTCACTCCGATTTGCGACTCAGAATTGGGAACTCATCAAGAAATGGTCACTCAAAATGATTAACTCACTCTGAATTTGGAACTGTCAGAATAGGGACCTCAGAATTTGGAACTCACTCAAATTTGAAAGCTAAGAATTGAGTACTTAGTTTTTGAACTCCCTTAGAATTTGGATCTCACTCAGTATTTTGTATTCACTAGGTATTAGGAGCTCACTCAGAATATTCAATTCACTGAGAATGGGGACTCATGCACAATTTGGAACACCCTCAGATTTGCAAACTCACTCAGATTTGTGAACTCACTCAGATTTGGGAACTTATTTCAAATGAGGAAATAACTCAAAATGTGGAACTCACTCAGAATTGGGAACTCACTCAAAATGAGGAACTTTCTCAAAATGTGGAACTAACTCAGAATTGGGAATGCACTCAGAATTGGGAACTCACTCAGATTTGGGAACTCACTCAGTTTTGTGCATTCACTCATACCTTGCAAGTCTAATTTGGGAACTCATTCAGAATTGGTCACTCAAAATGAGTACCTGACTCTGAATTGGGAGCTCTCAGAATAGGGAACTCAGAATTTGGAACTCACTCAAATTTGGGAACTCAGATTTGAGTACTTATATTTTTGAAGTCACTCAGAATGTGGATGTCACTCAGTATTTTATATTCACCAAGTATTTGAAACTCACTCAGAATGTTCAACTCACTGAGAATGGGGACTCATGCACAATTTGGAACACACTCAGATTTGCAAACTCAATCAGATTTGGGAACTTACTCATAATGAGGAATTAACTCAAAATGTGGAACTCACTCAGAATTGGGAACTCACTCAGAATCAGGAACTCAAAAAAAAGGAGGAACTTTCTCAAAATGTGAAACTAACTCAGAATTGGGAATGCACTCAGAAATGGGAACTCACTCAGAATGAGGAACTTTCTCAAAATGTGGAACTCACTCAGAATTGGGAATGCACTCCGAATTGGGAACTCACTCAGGATGTGAACTCACTCATACCTTGCAAATCAGAATTGGGAACTCATTAAGAATTGGACACTCAAAATGAGTAGCTCACTCTGAATTGGGAACTCTCAGAATTGGGAACTCAGAATTTGGAACTTGTCCAATCTGGCAATTCTGAATTGAGTACTTAGATATTTGAACTCACTCAGAATGTGGATCTCACTCAGTATTTTATGTTCACTAGGTATTTGAAACTCACTCAGAATGTTCAACTCACTGAGAATGGGGACTCATGCACAATTTGGAACACACTCAGATTTGCAAACTCACTCAAATTTGGGAAATCACTCAAATTTGGGAACTTATTCAAAATGAGGAACTAACTCAAAATGTGAAACTCACTCAGATATGGGAACTCACTCAAAATGCGGAACTTACTCAAAAAGTGGAAGTCAGTCATAATTGGGAAGCACTCAGAAGTATGATCTCACTCAGGTTTGTGAACTCACTCAGTTTTGTGAACTCACTCATACCTTGCAACTCAGAATTGGGAACTCATTCAGAATTGGTCACTAAAACTGCGTAGCTGACTCTTAATTGGGAGCTCTCAGAATAGGGAACTCAGAATTTGGGACTCATTCAAATTTGGGAACTCTGAATTGAGTACTTAGATTTTTGAACTCACTCAGAATGTGGATCTCACTCAGTATTTTATATTCACTAGGTATTTGGAACTCACTCAGAATGTTCAACCCTCTCAGAATGGATACTCACGCACAATTTGGAACACACTCAGATTTGCAAACTCAATCAGATTTGGGAACTCACTCAGATTTGAAAACTTACTCAAACTGAGAAACTAATTCAAAATGTGGAACTCATCCAGAGTTGGACAACACCCAGAATCGGGAACTCACTCAAAATAAGGAACTCACTCAAAATGTGGAACTAACTCAGAATTGGGAACTCACTTAGTTTTGTGAACTCACTCATATTTCCTACTCAGAATTGGGACCTGATCAAGAAATGGTCACTGAAAATGAGTAACTCACTCTGAATTGGGTACTGTCAGAATTGGGAACTCAGAATTTGGAACTCACTCAAATTTGAGAACTCAGAATTGAGCACTTAAATTTTTGAACTCACTCAGAATGTGGATCTCACTCAGTATTTTATATTCCCTTGGTATTTGGAGCTCACACAGAATGTTCAAGTCAATGAGAATGGGGACTCTTGCACAATTTGGAACACCCTCAGATTTGCAAACTCAATAAGATTTGGAAACTCGCTCAGATTTGGGAACTTACTCAAAATGAGGAACTAACTCAAAAAGTGGAACTCACTCAGAATTGGGAACTCACGCAAAATAAGGAACTCACTCAAAATGTGGAACTAATTCAGAATTGGGAACTCACTTAGTTTTGTGAGCTCACTCATATTTGCAACTCAGAATTGGGAACTCATTAAGATTTGGTCACTCAGAATGAGTAGCTAACTCTGATTTATGAACTCTCAGAATTGGGAACTCAGAATTTGGAACTCAGTCAAATTTGAGAACTCAGAACTGAGTACTTAGATTTTTGAACTCACCCAGAATGTGGATCTCACTCAGTATTTTATATTCACTAGGTATTTGGAACTCACTCAGAATGTTCAACTCACTGAGAATGGGGACTCATGCACAATTTGGAACACACTCAGATTTGCAAACTCACTCAGATTTGGGAACACGCTCAGATTTGGGAACTTATTCAAAATGAGGAAATAACTCAAAATGTGGAACTCACTCAGAATTGGGGACTCACTCAGAATCAGGAACTCACTCAAAATGAGGAACTTACTCAAAATGTGGAAGTCAGTCATAATTGGGAAACACACAGAATTGGGAACTCACTCAGTTTTGTGAACTCACTCCTATTTGCAACTCAGAATTGGGAACTCATCAAGAAATGGTCACTCAAAATGAGTCACTCACTCTGAATTGGGAACTGTCAGAATTGGGAACTCAGAATTTGGAACTCACTCAAATTTGAGAACTCAGAATTGAGTACTTAGATGTTTGAACTCCCTTAGAATGTGGATCTCTCTCAGTATTTTATACTCACTAGATATTTGCAGGTTACTCAGAATGTTCAACTCACTCAGAATGGGGACTCAGGCACATTTTGGAACACACTCAGATTTGTAAACTCACTCAGATTTGGGAACTTATTTAAAATGAGGAACTAACTCTAAATGTGGAACTCACTCAGAATTGGGAACTCACTCAAAATGTGGAACTAACTCAAAATGTGGAACTAACTCAGAATTGGGAATGCACTCAGAATTGGGAACTCACTCAGTTTTGTGAACTCACTCCTATTTGCTACTCAGAATTGGGAACTCATTAAGAATTGGTCACTCAAAATGAGTAGCTGACTCTGAATTGGGAGCTCTCAGAATAGGGAACTCAGAATTTCGAACTCACTCAAATTTGGGAACTCAGGATTGAGTACTTAAACTTTTCAACTCACTCAGAATGTGGATGTCACTCAGTATTTTATATTCACCAAGTATTTGAAACTCACTCAGAATGTTCAACTCACTGAGAATGGGGACTCACACACAATTTAAAACACACTCAGATTTGCAAACTCAATCAGATTTGGGAACTTACTCAAAATGAGGAACTAACTGAAAATGTGGAACTCACTCAGAATTGGGAACTCACTCAGAATCAGGAACTCAAAAAAAGGAGGAACTTTCTCAAAATGTGGAAGTAACTCAGAATTGGGAATGCACTCAGAATGGGGAACTCACTCAGAATCAGTTTTGTGAACTCACTCATACCTTGCAACTCAGAATTGGGAACTCATTAAGATATGGTCACTCAGAATGAGTAGCTCACTCTGAATTGGAAACTCTCAGAATTGGGAACTCAGAATTTGGAACTCAGTCAAATTTGAGAACTCAGAACTGAGTACTTAGATTTTTGAACTCACTCAGAATGTGGATCTCACTCAGTATTTTATATTCACTAGGTATTTGAAACTCACTCAGCACGTTCAACTCACTGAGAATGGGGACTCATGCACAATTTGGAACACACTCAGATTTGCAAACTCAGATTTGGGAACTTACTAAGATTTGGGAACTTATTCAAAATGAGGAAATAACTCAAAATGTGGAACTCACTCAGAATTGGGAACTCACTCAGTATCAGGAACTCACTCAAAAAGATAAACGTTCTCAAATTGTGGAATTAAGTAAGAATTGGGAATGCACTCAGAATTGGGAACTCTCTCAGGATGTGAACTCACTCATACCTTGCAACTCAGAATTGGGAACTCATTAAGAATTGGTCACTCAAAATGAGTAGCTCACTCTGAATTGGGAACTCTCAGAATTCGGAACTCAGAATTTGGAACTTGTCCAATTTGGCAATTCTGAATTGAGTACTTAGATATTTGAACTCAATCAGAATGTGGATCTCACTCAGTATATTATGTTCACTAGGTATTTGAAACTCACTCAGCACGTTCAACTCACTGAGAATGGGGACTCATGCACAATTTGGAACACACTCAGATTTGCAAACTCAGATTTGGGAACTTACTAAGATTTGGGAACTTATTCAAAATGAGGAAATAACTCAAAATGTGGAACTCACTCAGAATTGGGGACTCACTCAGAATGAGGAACTCACTCAAAATGAGGAATTTACTCAAAATGTGGAAGTCAGTCATACTTGGGAAGCACTCAGAATTGGGAACTCACTCAGATTTAGGAACTCACTCAGTTTTGTGAACTCACTCATACCTTGCAAGTCTAATTTGGGACCTCATTCAGAATTGGTCACTCAAAATGTGTAGCTGACTCTGAATTGGGAGCTCTCAGAATAGGGAACTCAGAATTTCGAACTCACTCAAATTTGGGAACTCAGGACTGAGTACTTAAAGTTTTCAACTCACTCAGAATGTGGATGTCACTCAGTATTTTATATTCACTAGGTACTTGAAACTCACTCAGAATGTTCAACTCACTGAGAATGGGGAGTCACACACAATTTAAAAAACACTCAGATTTGCAAACTCAATCAGATTTGGGAACTTACTCAAAATGAGGAACTAACTCAAAATGTGGAACTCACTCAGAATTGGGAATGCAGTCAGAATTGGGAACTCACTCAGAATCAGTTTTGTGAACTCACTTATATTTGCAACTCAGAATTGGTAACTCATTAAGATTGGTCACTCAGAATGAGTAGCTCACTCTGAATTGGGAACTCTCAGAATTGGGAACTCAGAATTTGGAACTCAGTCAAATTTGAGAACTCAGAACTGAGTACTTAGATTTTTGAACTCACTCAGAATGTGGATCTCACTCAGTATTTTATATTCCCTCGGTATTTGGGGCTCACACAGAATGTTCAACTCAATGAGAATGGGGACTCTTGCACAATTTGGAACACCCTCAGATTTGCAAACTCAATCAGATTTGGGAACTCGCTCAGATTTGGGAACTTATTCAATATGAGGAAATAACTCAAAATGTGGAACTCACTCAGAATTGGGGACTCACTCAGTTTTGTGAACTCACTCCTATTTGCTACTCAGAATTGGGAACTCATTAAGAATTGGTCACTCAAAATGAGTAGCTGACTCTGAATTGGGAGCTCTCAGAATAGGGAACTCAGAATTTCGAACTCACTCAAATTTGGGAACTCAGGATTGAGTACTTAGATGCATGAACTCACTCAGAATGTGGATGTCACTCAGTATTTTATATTCACCAAGTATTTGAAACTCACTCAGAATGTTCAACTCACTGAGAATGGGGACTCACGCACAATTTGGAACACACTCAGATTTGCAAACTCAATCAGATTTGGGAACTTACTCAAAATGAGGAACTAACTGAAAATGTGGAACTCACTCAGAATTGGGAACACACTCAGAATCAGGAACTCAAAAAAAAGGAGGAACTTACTTAAAAGGTGGAAGAAACTCAGAATTGGGAATGCACTCTGAATTGGGAACTCACTCAGAATCAGGAATTCACTCAAAATGAGGAACTTTCTCAAAATGTCGAACTAACTCAGAATTGGGAACTCACTCAGAATCAGGAACTCAATCAAAATGCGGAATTTACTCATAATGTGGAAGTCAGTCATAATTGGGAATCACTCAGAATTGGGAACTCACTCAGTTTTGTGAACTCACTCCAATTTGCGACTCAGAATTGGGAACTCATCAAGAAATGGTCACTCAAAATGAGTAACTCTCTCTGAATTGGGAACTGTCAGAATTGGGAACTCAGAATTTGGAACTCACTCAAATTTGGGAACTCAGAATTGAGTACTTAGATTTTGAACTCACTCAGAATGTGGATCTCACTCAGTGTTTTATATTCACTAGGTATTAGGAGCTCAATCAGAATAATCAACTCACTGAGAATGGAGACTCAGGCACAATTTGGAACACACTCAGATTTGCAAACTCACTCAGATTTGGGAACTCGCACAAATTTGTGAACTTATTCAAAATGAGGAACTAACTCAAAATGTGGAACTCACTCAGAATTGGGAACTCACTCAAAATGAGGAACTTTCTCAAAATGTGGAACTAACTCAAAATGTGGATCTCACTCAGAATTGGAAACACACTCAAAATGAGGAACTTTCTCAAAATGTGGAACTAACTCAGAATTGGGAATGCACTCAGAATTGGGAACTCAAACTGAGGAAATTTCTCAAAATGTGGAACTAACTTAAATTGGGAATGCACTCAGAATTGGGAACTCACTCAGTTTGTGAACTCACTCCTATTTGCGACTCAGAATTGGGAACTCATCAAGAAATGGTCACTCAAAATGAGTAACTCACTCTGAATTGGGAACTGTCAGAATAGGGAACTCAGAATTTGGAATTCATTCAAATTTGAAAACTCAGAATTGAGTACTTAGCTTATTGAACTACGTTAGAATGTGGATCTCACTCAGTATTTTGTATTCACTAGGTATTAGGAGCTCACACAGAATATTCAATTCACTGAGAATGGGGACTCACACACAATTTGGAACACACTCAGATTTGCAAAGTCACTCAGATTTGGGAAATCACTCAGATTTGGAAACTTATTGCAAATGAGGAAATAAGTCAAAATGTGGAGCTCACTCAGAATTGGGACCTCACTCAAAATGAGGAACTTTCTCAAAATGTCGAACTAACTCAGAATTGGGAATGCACTCAGATTTGTTAACTCACACAGTTTTGTGAACTCACTCATACCTTGCAACTCAGAATTGGGAACTCATAAAAAATTGGTCACTCAAAATGAGTAGCTCACTCTGAATTGGGAGCTCTCAGAATTGGGAACTCAGAATTTGGATCTCACTCAAATTTGGGAACGCAGAATTGAGTACTTAGATGCATGACCTCACTCAAAATGTGGATCTCACTCAGTTTTTTACATTCACTCAGTATTTGAAACTCACTTAGAATGTTCAACTCACTGAGAATGGGGACTCACGCACAATTTGGAACACACTCAGATTTGCAAACTCAGATTTGGGAACTCACTGAGATTTGGGAACTTATTTAAAATGAGGAACTAACTCAAAATGTGGAACTCACTCAGAATTGCTGACTCACTCAGAATGAGGAACTCACTCAAAATGAGGAATTTACTCAAAATGTGGAAGTCAGTCATAATTGGGAAGCACTCAGAATTGGGAAATCACTCAGATTTGGGAACTCAATCAGGATGTGAACTCACTCATACCTTGCAACTCAGAATTGGGAACTCATTAAGAATTGGTCACTCAAAATGAGTAGCTCACACTGAATTGGGAACTCTCAGAATTGGGAACTCAGAATTTGGAACTTGTCCAATTTGCCAATTTTGAATTGAGTACTTAGATATTTGAACACACTCAGAATGTGGATCTCACTCAGTATTTTATGTTCACTAGGTATTTGAAACTCACTCAGAATGTTCAACTCACTGAGAATGGGGACTCATGCACAATTTGGAACACACTCTGATTTGCAAACTCACTCAGATTTGGGAACTCACTCAAATTTGGGAACTTATTCAAAATGAGGAAATAACTCAAAATGTGACACTCACTCAGATATGGGAACTCACTCAAAATAAGGAACTTACTCAAAAAGTGGAAGTCAGTCATAATTGGGAAGCAATCAGAATTATGATATCACTCAGGTTTGTGAACTCACTCAGTTTTGTGAACTCACTCATACCTTGCAAGTCAAATTTGGGAACTCATTCAGAATTGGTCACTCAAAATGAGTAGCTGACTCTGAATTGGGAGCTCTCAGAATAGGGAACTCAGAATTTGGAACTCATTCAAATTTGGGAACTCTAAATTGAGTACTTAGATTTTTGAACTAACTCAGAATCTGGATCTCACTCAGTATTTTATATTCCCTCGGAATTTGGTGCTCACACAGAATGTTCAACTCACTGAGAATGGGGACTCATGCACAATTTAAAACACACTCAGATTTGCAAACTCAATCAGATTTGGGAACTCGCTCAGATTTGGGAACTTACTCAAAATGAGGAACTAACACAAAATGTGGAACTCACTCAGAATTGGGAACTCACGCAAAATAAGGAACTCACTCAAAATGTGGAAGTAACTCAGAATCAGGAGCTCACTTAGTTTTGTGAGCTCACTCATATTTGCAACTCAGAATTGGGAAATCATTAAGATTTGGTCACTCAGAATGAGTAGCTCACTCTGAATTTTGAACTCTCAGAATTGGGAACTCAGAATTTGGAACTCAGTCAAATTTGAGAACTCAGAACTGAGTACTTAGATTTTTGAACTAACTCAGAATGTGGATCTCACTCAGTATTTTATATTCACTAGGTATTTGGAACTCACTCAGAATGTTCAACTCACTGAGAATGGGGACTCACGCACAATTTGGAACACACTCAGATTTGCAAAAACTCTCACATTTGGGAACTCGCTCAGATTTGGGAACTTATTCAAATGAGGAAATAACTCAAAATGTGGAACTCACTCAGAATTGGGGACTCACTCAGAATCAGGAACTCACTCAAAATGAGAACTTACTCAAAATGTGGAAGTCAGTCATAATTGGGAAGCACACAGAATTGGGAACTCACTCAGTTTTGTGAACTCACTCATACCTTGCAACTCACAGTTGGGAACTCATCAAGAAATGGTCACTCAAAATGAGTCACTCACTCTGAATTGGGAAATGTCAGAATAGGGAACTCAGAATGTGGAACTCACTCAAATTTGAGAACTCAGAATTGAGTACTTAGCTATTTGAACTCACTCAGAATGTGGATCTCACTCATTATTTTATATTCACTAGGTATTTGGAACTCACTCAGAATGTTCAACTCACTGAGAATGGGGACTCACGCACAATTTGGAACACACTCAGATTTTCAAACTCACTCAGATTTGGGAACTTATTTAAAATGAGGAACTAACTCAAAATGTGGAACTCACTCAGAATTTGGAACTCACTCAAAATGAGGAACTTTCTCAAAACGTGGAACTAACTCAAAATGTGGAACTCACTCAGAATTGGGAACTCACTCAAAATGAGGAACTTTCTCAAAATGTGGAACTAACTCAGAATTGGGAATGCACTCAGAATTGGGAACTCACTCAGTTTTGTGAACTCACTCATACCATGCAACTCAGAATTGGGAAAACGTCTTTGGGGGTAGGGGGAGTGATGTGTGGAGTTGGCATCTCGCGCGCGCGACTCAGCACTCTCTCTCATGAGTAGATCACTCTGATATAGAGAGAGAGATATATAGAGATGATAGAGAGAGTGTGTAGTGATAGATAGCAGAATAGTAGGATTCACTCAAATTTCGGAACTCAGAATTGAGTCATGCTTGCGTGGGTGAGGCTGTAGTGTGCTGTATGGTGAGTGATGTGAGATAGTGGAGGGAGAGCATTCAGAATGTGGATAGTAGTCACTCGTTTTTTACAGAGACCCTTGTCCTCACGGCTGCGGTAGGGTGGCGGTCGCGGGTTTCTTTTGGGGGGGGGTGTTGTTTACGGGTGTAG